>NW_021604636.1:13455840-13540056 GCF_004785775.1 Grammomys surdaster | reverse complement strand
GAGGGAGGGAAGGAGGGAGGGAGGGAGGAAGGGGAAGGGGAGAGGAGGAGAGGGAGAGAGGGAGGGGGAGGGGAGGGGGAGAGGGAGAGAGGGGGGAGACAGAGACAAGGACACAGAAAGAGACAGAGACACAGACACAGAGAGAGACACAAAGACACAGAGAGACAGAGACACAGAGAGAGACAGAGAGACAGAGAGAAACAGAGAGAGAGAAGCAGTGAGGCATATTTCTGTGAAATGCTCTTCTGGGCACAGTACAGCCGTGGCACTCATGAACATATTTTGACTACCTGTGCAAGACCTGAACAAGATCAAGCCAGTCAAAATTCCACTATGGAGTCGGGAGGGGCCCCTGAGGCCCTGTCTCTAGTTGAGAAGCTATTGACAGCTGATGGCTGCTGGGAGAGGGAGAGTCACTTTTCCTTGGGGGTAGCCATTGGTAGATTATCCATGCCCCCGTGGGTGGCCTCACATCCACATGTACTTTTGGAGCATGAACTGGACTCGGTGAGATCATTTTTTAAAAAAGAGAGAAAAACATATACTTGGGAGAGGAATGTGTCATAGGGAGCAGGGAGAGCCGGAGGGAGGACTGAGGGTGTGTGGAGGGAGGACTGAGGGTGTGTGTGATCAAAATACTCTGTATGCATGTACAGAATTCTCAAGAGAAAATTTTCTTAAAGAGACAAAAAAAGACTAGCACTCCTCTTTCAGCTCTTCAGCAATGGCATGAAACACATGGAGGCATGCTGGATATGATGTCACAGGCTTGTAACCCCTGGAGTTAGAGGTAAGAGGACCAGGAGTGCAGGACAAGGCTTGAAGGCATAGCAAGAGTCTGTCTCAAATAAATACATAAATAAGCAAAAATATGTTTATCTGCACTCCAAGGAACTAGAACAGAAAGTTCAGGAAGTTCTATGTAGATAGTCATAAAGTCTAAGCATTCCTGTCTATTCCTGTCCAAGAATTCCAACAGACAATTCATCAGCAAACTACATATCCACTATTAAATTAAGAAACTTGATCTTTGGGACCAGAGAGATGGCTCGGTGGTTGAAAACACATACTACTCTTGCAAAGGACCCAAGTTCCATTTCTAATACTTGCATTAGTGAGCTCACAGTCACCTGCAACTCCATCTCCAGAGAGATCCCATGCCTCCAACCCCCACAGGCTCCTGTACTTGTGTGCACATACCCCCACCACATGCATACACACACACACACACACACACACACACACATGCATGTTCGCACGCACTGTCCTACTTTGTTTTCTGTTGTTGTGATAAACACCAAGACCAAAAGCAACTTTAGGGGAAAGGGTTTATTTCATGTCACTATGCTTAGATTACAGTCAATCACTGAGTCAAGGGACGTCAAGGCAGAAACACAAGGCAGGAACTAAAGCAGCGACCATAGGAGAATGCCATTTACAGGCTTACTTCCCTTGGCATGTTCAGCCATCTACTATGTATAGCCCAGGCCCACTTGTCCAAGGTGGCATTAGCCAGAGTGGGCTGAGCCCTCCCACCTCAATCAACAATCAAGACAATGCCCAACAGTCATGGCCACAGGGAACTCTGATAGAGACGATTCCTCAGGTGAGATTCTCTCCTCCAAGGAATGTCTAGGTTTATGTCAGGTTGACAAAAACCAAGTATAATACACATAACTGAAAATAAAGGAAATCTTGAAAAAGAAGCAGCTTGACCTTCAGTTCCCAGTAAGCTGCTACACAGCAGTGCACTTGTGAAACCACAGAAGCAAGCAGCTCTTCAGGAAAAGGGTTAATTCTTACCCGCAGTGGCTGGCATGAAATTTACCAACCCTAAGAGGTATAGCTTAGTCAAACTTTCATTTATTGCATAATATTTATCACTGCTGAGTCCTGTGGGGGTGTGGCTAGGCAAGAAGGTGTCTGAAGCTCTTTGTATGCCAGGTGCCTGGCACAAAATAGACACTTTTACACATAAAGACAATCTCCCTTAGCTCTCCATCTAAAGCCATGGCAAGGCCTCCTGGAGCTGGTCTGGGCACCCAATGGGCCCAGCTCCAAGAAGCTTAAAGACAGGACAGGGACATGATGCTAATGAGGTGGAGGTACTGAAACTGAGGCAGAGATTAGGAAGATCAGGATGGTGAGCTGCTTGGTTTAGGGCTATTCTACAAGACCATGTACCATTTCCTGAAAAGATGGAAAGAATTCTCCTTCCACTGAAGCCGTGAGAAATGACCACGAAAGAGGTATTAGCATCTTATACCACCAAGGACCACATCACATCCTCCAGTTTCCAGCTCTTCGGCCACTGCTGCAGCAGACCATCTCCAACAGGCTTCCACTGGCTCTTCACTGGTGTGTGAACCTTTGTGTTTCTGGCCATGGGCTTCTCTGTCAAGAGGACACTTAACACTAACATCCATGCAGCCTGGATCTGAGAAAACTGACCCCTGGAGGACTGCTTTCCCTGGAGGACTGCTTTCCCTGGAGGACTGCTTTCCCTGGAGGACTGCTTTGATCAATGCCATGGGACAAAAGTCAACAGATCCATGCCCCCCTTTCTTCTTACCTATCTAGATAGATAGTTCTTTTGGTTTATTTGTGGCATTTGGAGGTATATTCTACCTTTGTTTCTAAAGATAAGAGGCCTGGTATGCAGTCCATAAGTGCCCCCCTCTCAGGAAAAGCATGGTGTCATCCATCACTAGTTGATCCAAGATTGGCCAAGTAATCAATATATTTTAGTATTGGCTTTTTACATGTCATAGTCATGCTCCTGGGAATCACTTCCCAAATAAACTAACTGCACATGGGCTTTTAGAGGAAACTAGGTTAAACCAAGCCCAATAGTATGTGTGTGTTTGGGGGTGGGGTGCTTGAATATGGGTCAAGAACCTCCTAGGAAAGTGGTCCTGCGAGAGAGGTAGTGGTGTTACAGAAAGCATCAGCAGATGCCTGGCCCTAGCCAGCCTCCCACTGGATCACACCAGCAGCACTCAAACAACACCCCCTCATAGAAGCAAATGGAGGTTTCACACACACCCTCCACACGTCTTCGCAGCTCACCCAGTCAGCTGAGAACAGAGTAAGCAAATACAATGGTGTGACAAGGGAAATAGGGAGGAAGGAGAAGCTTGGGGTGTTTTTAGTGGGGGACGCATGTGTGTAGGTGAGTGCATTCGCTCATGCTTTCACAGACTGTAGGATGTGGTTGGGTGTCCCTACTGTTACTCTCCCCCAGTTACTTTGAGACACAGTCTATCGCTGACCGAGGCTGGCATCCAGCAAGTCCCGGTTGACTCCTCTGGCTCCACTTGACATCTTAGTGGTGGGCTTACAGCACATGCATGACAATGCTCAGCTTTTTACACAGGAGCTGGGAATTCAAACTCAGGTCTTCATGCTTGCCCAGCAAGCTCTTTTACCCAGTGAACTAGACATACCAGGTGTCTTAGGGTTCTACTGCTGTAAAGAGACACCATGACCACAGCAACTCTTATAAAGGACAATATTTAACTGGGACTGGCTTATAGAAGTTAAGTCCATTATTAGTGTGCAGGCAGACATGGTGCTGGAGAAGAGGCTGAGAATTCTACATTTTGACCCGTGTTGGAATATGCAGTGTGAAATTGTGTCTCTGTCCTTCATCACCTATCTAGGGCATTCTCTATTGGCTTTAATAAAAATCAAGTGGCCACTTAGGTGGGCAGGAAGTAGAAGGTGAGACTTCCTGGCAGGGGAAAAAGGAACTCTGGGAAGAAGGAAGGCCTTTTCACCAGGAGACATCAGAGGAGACCAATGTGACTATGGGCCAGGAAGGTATAGCCAGTCACATAACTGGATCAGGTGATCAGGTTAACTTAAGTGAGCTAGTTGAGAGTCTGTCTAGCTAAGGCCTAAGCTTTGAAATATTAAAAGGTTTATGCATTATTTTGGAAACTAGCTAGTTAGGGAATGATTGTCACTGTTTTAATTCCCAGGATTAATTAATACAGAACAAAATAATCATTTAATTTATAGATTCACAGGCAGCAGAAGACGACTGTGGCTCACACTGGGTGTAATTTGACCATACATGAGACCGCAAAGCTGCCTCCACAGTGACACACTTCTTCCAACAAGGCCACACAATTCTCATAGGGCCAAGCATTCAAGCATATGAGTCTAGGTGACCATATTTATTTAAACCACCATACCAGGTACGCTCAATTCATTTTTTTTACTTAAAAAAAAAAAAAAAAGTTCTCCAGCACTGGTGAGATGGTTCACCAGGTACAGACACTTGCCACACATTCCTGGTGACCTGAGTTCAGTGTCTGAAACCCACTTAGAATGGAAGGAAAGAACAGTTACATGAAGTTGTCCTCTGACCTCCACATGCACACAATGGCATGTGCGTGTACACACACACACACACACACACACACACTACTATTACTACTAACAATAATAATAATGAATAAATATTGTAAATTTCCCCTTTAATCTGTATCTTTTGCAAGAATATAAGAGTCTGTAAAGGGCTGAGGAGGTAGCTCAGTCACTAAGGAGCTGAGTTCAATGCCCGGGACCCATTTTAATAAATAAATAAATAAATAAATAAATAAATAAATAAAACAATACTCCCTCCCTCACTCCCTCACTCCCTCACTCCCCCCCCTCACACACACACACACACACACACACAAGCAGGGGAGGTGGTGCAAGTTTGTAATTCTACACTAGGGAAATGGAGACATGAATACTCAAGGCTTGCTGGCAAGTTCCATATTAGTGCGTGAAAAACCTCGTGGTGGTTTGGATGAGACGTCCCCATGAGTCTTAGGCTTTTAAATTCTTGGTCCCCAGTTGGTGGCTATTTCCAGAAAATGAGGAGGCGTGGCCCTGCTGGAGGAAATATGTCACTAGTGATGAACTTTGAGCTTTCAAAAGCGTCACATCATTTTGAGTTAAGGCTCTCTGCCTCCTGCTTGTGGCTGGAGATTTAAACTCTCAAACTGCTTCTGTCACGAAGCCTTCACCCTACCATCCTGGAGTCACCGTGGAACCATAAGTCCAATTAAACACTTTCTTTAAGTGGCCTTGATCATGGTATTTTATCACAGAAATAAAAATGTAACTAAGATTAAACCCTGTCTCCAAAAAAAGAAAAAGTAGATGGTGCCTTCCACACGCAAGTGTTATCCACACACCCACAAATATGAGCATGCGTGTACTCACACATACACAAAAACCTTATGTTAAACCTTTGCTATGACTTTACAAAAATAACGATGTAAAAATAGACCCAATGAACCAGAAGCAATGCTAAACGTATGTTCAGCATGTATGGGACTTTGGGTCCAAAATCAAAAACAAAAGGGTAGACCCCAAACAAGGATTGTTCAAATATCACATCGAACTTTATAAATATGTACCATTTTAGGCTTATGTTTATTTTTAAAATTAAGTTTACTGGTGAAGTGGCAGCCTATTTGATAGAGTGCTTACCCTGTAGGCACAAGGTCATGAGTTGATCCTTGGGGCAAGGGGTGGGGAATGGGGGGAGCGGCAACATGCCTGTTAATCCTCCTGCTTGCAGACTGCCCAATTTAGCCAAATCAGTGAACACAGGTTCAGTGAGAGATCTTGTCTCAAAAACTGAGGTGGAAAACAAGGGAGGAATCTTCAACCTTCAGCCTCCACATACAACTGAGTGCACACACATCCACTACACACACAAATCCCAATCGAAACTTAAAAGTTAAGTATAAGGGCTGATTTTTTTTTTAATGAGAGCCAAACATTCTGAGTCGGGAATATGGCATATTTTACAAAGACGGAGAAACCCCACCCTTTCTCTTTTTCTTCTTCTTCCTCTGCCTCTTCCTTGTTCCATCTTAGGAGTGTTCTTCCTGAAGGCCTTCTGCCTCCCTCTTTTGAGAAGCTGGGTCTGTAGATAAGCATACCACTCGGGGCTACATCCCCTCTTCAAGATTGTCTTTCCAGGCCTTGTTAGAGTACCTTACTTAAAGCACAACTCGAAGGGCCACTTAGACCATGGTTTAAGGGATTAAGGCACTTGCCACCAAGGCTGACAATCTGAGATGATGCCTGAGACCCACACGGTAGAAGGAGAGAATCAACTCCCACAGGTTGTCCTCTGATCTACATATTTAGGCTGTGGTGCACACACACAATACACACATTCATATGCACACATACACAATCAATCAATAAAATGCAAGCATTTTTTTTAAAAGTACAACTTATGCACTCACTGGGTTTATAGTTATAATTCTTTCAGGATGAGTAGTTTTCAGTGTTTTCTGTGTGATAGTCAAAAACACTAATGTAAATTACCAGTCAAGTCAAAATGAGCTGTAGTCACATGAATTCATACATGCAACTTTTATATTTAGCATGCATACACACAGATTTCACACAAAAATGAGCCATACAGAAACTGCACAAGAAGAGCTCTGAGTTTGTCTTTCACACGGATTAATGCACCACTGTACACTACTGTGCTGTTGATCCCTAAGTAAAGTACAGTACATCACCTGGTCTGACTAGCAAAAAGAAAATTAAGAAATAGAGGGTAGTCTAAACACGATGTCCTGGGCCAGCAAGATGGCTAAGTGAGGAAAAGCGCTTGCTGCCAAATCTGAGTATCTGAATTCAGTTCCTAAAACCAACATGATAGACAGACAGAACCAGTTCCACAAGTTCTCCTCTGACTTTAGCCCCACTTACACAAATAGCTGTAATAAACAAAACTGACTGCCACACTGCCATGTGAATAAGCCAAGCCTCTCATCCCTGCGAGCTTTATCACAGCTGCTGGAGCTCTCAGATGATTTTGGATCAAGAATCAAGTAATCAAAGGCTGCATATTTAATAACTGTTGTTCACATTGAAATTTCTTATGCTATTAATATCTGAGTTCCCTTCTGTGACTTCAGGCTATTTTTAAAAGGGGGGAGGGGCAAGTGCAGAAACCTTGTTACCATGGAGACTGTAAGCCGGTCAGCCCATCTGCTGAAAAGGATATAAAATTTTTAAAGTTGCTGTTCAAAATCCATACTAAGAAAAAGGGTTCCTCAAAGACACAGGGTCGGGGAGCTGCAGGAAATAAGCAAATAGCCACTTGAATTATTTGGAGCAATTGTTACTCTGATAGTAACCAGGAACTTAGAGGAAATTCTACTAGAATGTTAAAGATCGAAACATATTTTGGCATATTGAATGTTAATGCTGCTTATACCACGGTGAGGACTGTTTCATTAAAACTCATTGCAGACATTTATGGTAAGTTTTTACCGAGAGAGAGAGAGAGAGAGAGAGAGAGAGAGAGAGAGAGAGAGAGAGAATTCTCTACAGTGATCTGAAACACAAAACTAAAATCACCTATTTAAATCACAGTATGAAAGTACAATAGCAGGTTTGGTGCTTTATAATATTTAGCATTTTCCAACCATAGGAGTTCCTCGCCTGGGATATAGATAGAAAGTCTTGAGTTCTCCAGCACTGCAAAACAGATTTGCTTTTATTTTTGTTTTTAGATGGATGGATGGATGGATGGATGGATGGATGGATGGATGGATGGATGGATGGAAGGCTAGAGAGATGGCTCGGTAGTTTGAAATCGTTGCTGTGCAAGCATGAGGATCAGCTCTAGATCCCAGCACCCATGTAAAAGTGAGTCTGGTCCTATGCATGCCTGGAATCCCAGCACTGAGCTGGGCAAAGACAGCAGAATCACTGGGATTTGTTGGCTGCCAGCCTTGCAGAAAGGGTAAACTCCTGGTTCAGTGAGAGATCCTGCCTCAGAGGGATAAGGCAGAGAGGGTGATAGAAGAGGGCACCAGACCCTCTCCTTTGCCCTGGGGAAAACATGAAACATGTTCTTAGACAGCACGTGCATATCACCTCTCACACATACATATACATACTCTCCCACACTCAAAGTAAAAACATAGAGAGAAGGAGGAAGGAAGAGTAGGAGAGGGAGAGGGAGAGGAAAAGGGAGAGGGAGAAGAGGGGTACCAGTCCAAGCTCTGGCCAAAATGACGACAGGAGAAACATGAGTATTCACCTTTTAGGGCACTGATGGGACTGGCTGGCCTTGGTTCATCCATCTATTTGTTCCATAAAGGTCTGTCAAGGATGTACTGTACTATGTGTTGGGCCTGGTGAGAGTCTAGAAATGCAGAGCAGTTAACCATTCCATTTTGCAAAGAGGGAAAGGAAAACTCAGCGTAAGCGACTACACTAGACCTTAAAGCTGAGCATTTGCTGGAAATATTGTGTTATTCCCACTAGACCAAAATTTGGTGTCAGTTTTAGAGATTTCTCAAAAGAAAGGAGGAATGTCATCAGAGAGTCATACATCACAAGATAATGATCTGAGGGAAAAAAAATCTATACAGGTCAACTTGGCAGAGTCAGGCCAGAGAAGGTGCAGACTCGGCTGTCAGAGAACCCAGCACTAGGGGAGCCTTCTGTACTCAGCTCATTTCATCCTGTGGTAAGCTGCCAATCGTGTTTCTATTATATTTATGTGAGAACTCAGACACCACCCCCACATTCTATGAATGCAATGATTACGAACTGTGAACAAGCCAGGACTTGTTCTGTAACTATAAACAAAAGAATTGCTAAGTATATCAATAAACAAACAAGACACCGGAACACAGTGTACAATAATGAAATTGCTTGTGTGAAAATAATCAAACACATGTTTTTAAGACAACAGAAGCGATCACGTGGGCAGATTTGTCAATCTGGTATCACCTGGGTAGTGAGATGGCTCAGCATGTAAGGGTGCTCGTTGCCAAGTCTCATGACCCAAGTTCAATTCCCAGAACCCACATGTTGGAAAGCGATAATTGATCCCACACATATACACATGCTAAATAAATGTAAAACAAAACAACAACAAAAAGAAAATTTACTTTGCATTGCCAACTGTGCTCTCCGGGAGACACTTTGACTAGCAAAGTGTTTTATTTCACAAGTAAACCATAAAACTAGTTGGTTAAAGAGAAGCAAGAGCATGTGAAGATCACGGGGCAGGCACCATAGGAGGCTATGAAAGATCCCAGACGCTGCTGCACACATGGCTCATGTCCAAACAGTGTCCAGGATGAAGAGCCCTAAGCTAGCCTATGGGAAGGGAGCTGCAGAAAAGCAAGACAGAGGCAGGGCTGTGTGGACATCAGGAGTCGGAGGCCAAGAAGAGCTGGTAGGCTGTTACAGAGATGAAGGATTCCAGAAATAAACTTATTTTCACAAAGCTTCAATGCTGCCAACACAACCACCACCACAACCACCACCACCACAACTACCATCACCACCATTAAAGTTCTACCAACACTGGCTCCCTTGCCAGCACCACCATCATTGTCATCTCCACTAGCTGCTATTACCCACACATATACACATGCTAAATAAATGTAACCATAATCACCATAACCACCACAACATCGCCACAGCCACCACCACCTCCCTTACTATTAACACCACCATTGCTGCCACCACCTTAATACATGACCTCAATTAGCAACAAGTTACCGTCACTACCAGTACACCAAGTCACTACCACAGTACTACCCCCATCACTAAACTGTCACCCTTCCTGTTACTGCAGTGCGTTACCACACCACCCTGACTTTAGAACCACCAACAGCACCCTTGCTGCCACCACCACCTTCCCTCTAGGGCAGTGGTTCTCAACCTTTCTAATGCTCCGACCCTTTAATATGGTTCCTCATGTCATAGTGACCCCCAACCATAAAATGACTTCACTTTCTACTTTATAACTGTAGCTATGCTACTGTTATGAGTCACAATGTAAACAGCTGATATGCAGGATATCTGATATGTGAACCTCACAAAGGGGGTCACGACCCACAGGTTGAGAACCACTACTCTGCCTTCAGCTTTCAGTACATACGTTATGATTCACAGCCTATTTGAAAAGTGTTCGGTGAGATAGCTCAGCAGATGTAAGCGCTTGACATGCAAGTCTGACGACCTGAGTTTAATCCCCAAACTAAGAGGAAAAAACCAGTTCCCAGACATTGTCCCCTGGCCTTCATGTGCCAACTGTGGCGCCCTCCTCTGCCTAATAGTAACAGTATGTACAGTGAATTATGCTTTTAAATAAAATATTATGCATGCCATACATACATACATACTTTATCTCATTCTTCAAAATTCTCATAACATCTTCCAACAGCTGTATCATTACCCCCATTTTCTACGGGAGAAAAATGAGCCTTGGGACTATTCTTACTTGGTCAGGGTCACACAAAGAGAAAAATCATACAGCCGGGCTGGGGACATGACTGCAATTTTAGTACTCAAGAGGAAACGCAGGGAGATGGCTATGGCTAGTTCACGACCAGCCTGGTGGACACAGAGAGAGCCTGTCTCCAATAAAATCAGCGAAGCCGCCAGGACTCATACTCTGTTCTCCTGCTTCCACAGCTGATCCTACCAACCGTTCCACTGTGCTGCCTCTGATGAAAATTAAGACACAGCCAAGTCGTCCTTGCTGGGCTGACTGTCAATGGGAGAGACCTGTAAACATATTTCAACATAATGTGAGAAGTACTTTGCATGTACTATAGAAGGAAGAAACTAATTTTGCCCCGGGGGGTGTTGTTACAGAAGAATGTGTAGAAAATGTGACATTTATGCAATTGTGAAGAAACAAGTGGGAGTCTTTCAGAAAAGGGGACGGCATGGGGGGAGGCACAAATGAGCTGTCTCATGACAGCATGAAAGCATGTGGTCACATGTCCACTGTATTAGTGGCCACCATAGGCAATTTTCTTCCTAACCTACTTTACAAAAAGATACCCTAAGCCCTGCATTAGGAGCTTTTCCCTCCTGCCTCCACTAACTACCCTAGGTTTACACTCTAGCCTGGCTGACTGACAACCTCCATTGGTCTAAGCTGAGCCATGCACACAGGCCTCTCTGCCACAGCCTTCCCCTACCTTCTGCCCACATTCCAGAGTTTAATAAGCCTTCTTCAATAAAGTATGGAAACAAAGGATCCAGGTTCTGCAGGAACTTCGATGCCCAATACCTGATTCTGAGCAACACCAAAGGTGTTGGTGCTGAGCAACAGGACTCCTCCGATGCTCTCTGCAACTGCAGAAATGATCCCACGAAGATCCAGGATGGGAAGCCCAGAAACACCTTAGTTTGCCAAGTTACTGAGAATATCCCTCACATCAGGTCTCCTAATGCAGGATTTAGGATATGGGTTTTTGTTTTATCTCTGTGAAAAGTATATTAGGAAGGAAATTGCACAAAGCTAGTGTGCTGTGGTGACCACTAATACAGTGGGCATGTGTCTACATGGATTTCAATTGTTTGCCCATGCAAAAAATCCTTGCAGTTATTTCTTTAGGATTGAAATTATGGGTCCATGAGTATATATTTGCGTGTTCCCTAGTAATCCCAATTTCCTCTTAAAAAGACCTCCGTATTTTGGGTCATCTGTAAACCTTCTTTTTCAATAAGACACTTGAATTCATTCTTAAAATTCTTAAGATTTATTTATGTATATATGCATTTTGCCTGTACATATGTACATCTGCCTTGGGAATGCCCAGTACCTATGGAGTTCAGCAGAAGGCATCAGATCCCATAGAACTGGAGTTATCGATGGTTGTGAGCTACTGTGTGGGGCTGGAAACTGAACCCAGGTCCTCTGCAAGATCAGGTGCTGTAAACCACTGAGACATCACCCAATACACCAGTTCTTTAAGGAAATTATCAACATGAAAACATTCTTAGCGTAATTCCAATAATTAATGACAATAAATATAGAGTCGGGACTGTCTATTTAGACTCCTAACCAGCTACTAACGATCAAAAGTTATTGTCATTCTATGCATCTACTGATCAACATTTATTAAAGACTTTAGCTCCAGAGGCTTTGTCTGTCAATCTGAACATAAAGGGTATACCAGTTGTCCTCAAGTTTGGGGGTATACCAGTTGTCCGCACGTTTGGAAACTATTCCAATGAGGACTGATAGAACTGAGGGTGTGAAATTAATAGCACATACAGTCATTTCTCTAGAAATGGAATGTGATACAAAGGGTAGGGTCAGCCTCAGACAAGACAGTCAAAGGAGGATTCACTAGGAAGGGGAAATTCATGCTGAAGTATGAAAAGTGAAGAAGATCCTGTCATTTAGAAAACACTACATAGAACATTCTGGAAAGAGATGAAAAAAACTGCAAAGGCAGGATTAATGTTGATTATTTGAAGGACATAAAGAAGACAAGGGAAGGAAGGAGAAGAAACCTTAAGCTGGAGGATGACATAAGAGTTTGACATTAAGAAAATCACTACAGAGTCTCACAGGCCACAGCAAGACATTTAGATTACATTTACCTCCCAACTGAAATCCACTGGACATTATAGAATATACATTTTTGATCATGTTTTCCCCTTCCCCAACTCCTCTCAAATCTTCCACTTCTCCCTTTCCACTCAACATTATATATTCCTCCCTCTCTCTCTCTCTCTCTCTCTCTCTCTCCAACAAAACAAAAACCCCACAAAACAAAAAGCAAGCAAAAGACCAATAAGGCAAAAAAATGCAAAGCAAAACTAAAGTCCAAAAAAAAAAAAAAAACCAAAACAAGGCTAAACGAACAAAACCAACAAACCAAACATGAAACTTGTATTGTGTTGGCCAACTATTCTTGGGGCTGTGAGCCTACCCTGGAGTGTGGTTGATTTACCTAGTGAGACTCCATTGGGAAAAAAAACAAAACAAAACAAAACAAAAACGGATTTTTCTCATTACCAGTAGGTATCAATTGCAAATAGTTTCTTGGTTGGGGTGAGATCCAGTGTTCACTTCCCCCTATCAGACTTGGAACCCCATATGGCTTGATCCTGTGCAGGTCTTGTGCATGTTGTCAGAGCCTCTCTGAGTTTGTATGGACATCAGTAAAACAGAGGAGAATGAACTTAGGAAATAATGAGAGAAGATTGACAATATTAGAAGACAGAACAGTTGCTCAAGCTAGAAACCAAGATGCAGAAGAGATGAATTTTTGCAACACAGTGAACAGAAGGACCATTCAGTTTCATCAATACACCGTCATCACAAAGTTCTATGAGAACCACCATTTAGGGCAGATTCTCTACAACATATGTAAATTCTCCATTCATCTACATCTGTGATTTTCACAGAGCCCTTGAGTGCCTTGAAGATGTCTCTAGAATTGCTGCAGACAGCATTAAAAAGAAACCACATAAAGTCCCCACCCCGTCAACATATCTCAAAATAAACTGATTACCAAGGATGACATCTGTGATTGCCTTTGAAGATTTCTATGCTAAAACCACACTACTGTGATGAGCCAGAGGCTGCCTAGCTGGACCCAACATTTATTCTCTCCTTCCTTCCCAAAATAGATCTGTTCCAATTTTCAGCCTTCACGTGGAAACTTAAAAACCACATTTCTCAGCCTGCTTTGAAGGTAAGATAGTGTCGTGACAAAGTTCATATAGATGGATTGTAAGCAATATATATATTTGGAAACTATTCCAATGAGGACTAACAGAACTGAGGAAGTGAAATAAATAGCACATACAGTCATTTCATGTGTATATATATATTTTCTGGCCATCTCTTTTAAAAATGAAGTCCTTTATTCTTTGTTTTCACTTTTGAGCTGCCTTGGAAATAGAGACAGTAATAGCCACACTGACATACTGGACCTAAATAGACTCCAGATGCTAAGAATGGCAGAACCATCCACAAGTACATCCCTGAACCACCACTGTCTTGTAATTGGGCTGTGTCACCACCCTTAACTGCCCACCTGCCTATGGAATGTTAAGTGAAGAAACACAAAACAAATTAGTGTCTCCTCTGGTTTCCAGGCTACAGTATTTAGTATCTCCCCAAGTGGTGCTCCAAGAGTCAGCACACAATCTTCATTTCACACAATCTTTCTTCTGCAGCCAAACAGAGATGTTCCAAATGGTAGTCACTTAGTGGAGAGAAAACAAAACACTAACCCTCAGCTAACTCAGGAGTAGAACAAGTGAAAAATTAAACCTGGGATGTGGTTTTGAAGAAGTGCTTATTATTGCAGCATCACCTAACCTATCCTGACTAACAAGTCCTTATTGGAAAGAGCCACTGAGAAGTCTTCCCCCTGGATTACCTCAGACCAACAAGCTCCATTCATAACTTGGATGTTTTGAAAAATATTGGTATCCAATTTCCACTCCTAGAAACCCTGACTTTATTAGATTGAGATATGGTCCAGGCATAAGGATATTTATACTTATCTTATGATTATAATGGACAGCTACTTTGAGAATCACAGATGTTGTGACCCATACAGAATTGCCCCTACATAGTTACTTTTATTGAACTGTCCAACAGCATACTAACAGATATTATCTTCATGGAAGGATTTATGAAAGAACTCTGGGGTCATCACAGAGTTTAATTTCTTAGAGTATAATTTACTATCTTACACAGAGTTCTCTCTAGTTTCAGGATAGGAAACACTAACACTTTTTCTAAACATTTATGTTTTCACCCTTGGACATTTCAAATCTTACAACCTATAAAGGTCAAAGTCAAGCTAGTAAATAAGATATGGTCGCCGTATAATCTGTGTGTATCATCTTATCTGTGTTTTCTCCTTCAGTGTGCCATTGACTTGTGATACTATACAAGATCATTTAGATCACTTCCAGAATAAGGCAGGATTAAATACATTTTTGTAGGAACATGTGCTGCTGACTGGAAGAGAAGTAGGATAATAAAGGTGTGCCAGCTTCCTAACCATACGAAGCTATTGGGCCACAATAACAAATACCAATGAATAGGTGGCTTGAGTAGGAATTTATTTCCCACAATCCTAGAGTCAGGAAAGTTCAAACTCAAGGTTCTATCTGAATGAAGCATGTTTATCTGGTCCTCTTGACAAATCCTCTCAAGCCAAAGAGCCAGAAGGCTAGTCTCTTTCTTACAAAGGCCATACCAAATTACTCTCTGAAGGTTAATTTGCTCAAATGACACCAAACTGTCCAGAGACATAATACCTATGAGTATTACCTATGAGTCTTTGAAGACAAAAACATTCCATCTAAAATACCAAGGCAATTTGAAAATGTATGATGTCATTCTAGAAATACTGGCTAGTGTCTACTCATTAAATAGTTAATGTCACTTAAAAATAGAATCCCTGCCTCATTTACTGGAAGACAGACAATCCTGCTGAGCTATACACGCAAACGTCAAACCCCTGAGAAATGAATGACATGAAGCTTAGTTGATACAGAAAGCTGTGCAGTGTTTTCAAATGATGAGAATCCACCTTGCGGTTGCTCTCACCTTCAGCTACGTTCCAATATGGCAGCTCCCAGTCAGTACTCTTTATTACTGATTTAAAGCCCCATTAGTTACTTGCTCATCCTGGGGCTGTGATCATCGTAATAGCAGAAGCCACACTTCTCCTCAGCAGATTTCCTCTTAATAGCTTCCAGGATGCGTCTCTGACAACCGTCTCATATTTCACAAATACTTCATCCTGACACCGCATTCTATTCTTTGCACATCCTTTCACGCATATGCTTGAAAGTTATAAATTCCAGTTCCATCTCAAATTATCTTTCTGCCTGTGATTCTCTCCGTAACATCCCTCTGCTACATTATAACAGAATGTCCTCATTTAAGGTTCTCAAGACAGTGAAAACCCCTGGGTTTTAGTCTATCTCACCAGTGAAGTGACACAGGCTCTCTAGAAAAGCCAATGTTGGGCTTATGTTGGCACATACTGAGAATCTGAATTATGGGACACTAGAAAATCACAGAAGCAAAGTCTCTCACTTTATCACCAAATCTCCTCTTTCCCACATTAGGCCGCAGAATTCAAAACTTCTCTCCTCTAATGGAAGCTCTAGAAGAACTTGCTCTTTCCCTCATTCCAAATTGGTTCAACCCCAAACCCAGGAGGAAGGATGCTACACAGAGAGGCCAAGGAAACACACATCACGTTGGCTGGGTTTCCCATCAAGTCTATCACAGCAGATCATGCCTTTTGGTCCAGTTGCAACCCCATACAGCTGCCCATTCTTCATCAAACTGAAATATATAAATGGTTTTTTCATGAGTCTTTGGGCCTTATTTCTGGAGACTCCTGTGTCACATATAATTTTGAAAAATAGGAACCAAAGTGTTCTGACCCTACACTATTGAATACCATGTTTTTGTTTTGTTTTCTATCAAAATGAATGAATTGGTCACCATCTGTGGCCACAGACAAAGTCAGCCAGGTTTGATGGAAACATAAGAGGTTTAGAAATTACCTAGTCAAACCTTTACCCTCACTCTACAGAAAGAAAATCAGAGGCCCAGGAAATGTTCATTCAAGCAGCCACTGAAGTGCCAGTCTTTGGGTGGGATCCCAGAAGTTCACTGCTTAGTCAGCTATTGGACACGTCACACATTTCTTTTATTAAAACAGGCAGTTCCAACAGAAATCCCAGCCCTCAATTATCTACAAAGTCTTATTAAAGATGGATACCTGAAGGCCATGTCGCAGTCACTGTGTGGCTCCTGAGAGTTGATTCCAGCCAATGAGATTCAAGTAACGTGTATTCAGTGTGAGCTTCCAGGGGCTCAGGAAATGTACCCATAAAAAAATCAGATACAAACTTCCTCTCTTTTATTATTCTGCAGGAACTACTACAAGAGAGGACTGTGGATAAATGGTGCCACCAGGACAGGGGATACATGGAGGCCTTGGCTGGCATGCAGAACTGCACATTGAGGGATGTATGTCAAGATAACAGAAGATGAACCAAGAGAGACCCCAAAGTATGGCATCCAGTTCTGCTCTTTCACAGTGTGAACCAAGAATTCTATGCTTTGCATTAGCCAGTCTTTGCTGTTTCTCTTCCTTTGTTGTAGGAAGATTCCTAACAGATACAGTTAGGAAAAAACCCTTGAAATGGACCAAGTTTGGTCTTATCTATCTTCTTGAGCTACCCCTTGTTCTAGTTTGTTTTCTGTTGTTGTAATAAACACCATGACCAAAAGCTTAGGGTAGAAAGAGTTTATTTGCCATACATGTCCCAGGTCACAATCCATCGCTGAAGGAAAATTAGGGCAGGAATTCGAGGCAGGAACAGAAGTGGAGCCCATGTAATAACACTGATTATTGGCTTGCTCCTAGGCTCACGTTGAGCTAACTTTCTTATACTTCCCACAATCACCTTCTCAGGAACGGCACTACTCACAGTGGTCTGGGCCTTCCCACATCAAACATTAATCAAGAAAATGCCCCCACAGGCTAGTCTAATAGAAGCAATTCCTAAACTGAGATTCACTCTTCCCAAATGACTCTAGCTTGTGTCAAGTTGACAAAAAAGAAGAGAAAAGAAAAGGAGGATGGGGAGGAGGAAGAAGAGGAGGAAGAGGAAGAAGAAGAACAACAACAAAAAAAGAAAAAGAACAAAAAGGAAAAAGAAGAGAAAAAAAGAAAAAAACAACATAACTAGAGCACTTCCACTAACGACTCTTTCTCTCTAGACATCCCAACCCCCCATCCCAAGGTTTCCTACCCAGTCTTTATGATTTATTTATTTATTTTATGTATATGAGTATACCGTAGCTGTCTTCAGACACACTAGAAGAGGGCATCTGATCCCATTACAGATGGTTGTGAGCCACCATATGGTTGCTGGGAATTGAACTCAGGACCTCTGGAAGAGCAGTCAGTGCTCTTAACCATTGAGCCATCTCTCTAGCCCTTACTACCCAGTCTTACTGTATTTTCCTATCCTTCCTCTTCTACTACCCCACCACAAGGGTATTATATATAGACTGCCACTGAGCTAAAAGGTGATAGAGTTTGTTTGTATCAAAGTGAGCAGGTCAAGATACCCTGTGGGAGACCAGTTACTGGAATCAAGTTCTGAGTTCAGTTCTGAGCAGCATAATGATATCTCATCCCTAGAGAGAACCCTACAGAGAGATGCAACCAATGCTTCAAAAGCTGGCTCTACCAAGGATCTGGGAGATACAGGGAAAAAGTGCCATATAAGATTCAGGGTGTCCCAGAGATGAAGAAGTCTTGTCCAGAGAGGCCAGGGTGTACAGAGATGAGAGTCAGTATCTTAGAAGGAGGCAGTGATGTTCTCACAGGATGAAGAACAGCTGTAGTAGGATGCACCCCTCCATTGCTGGACAACAGATTATCAACCAGGAATGCCAAAGGCAAAGCACTGAGGTCCTATGTCTCCGTGCGGAAAATGTGGTCAAGCCTAAGGTACACTGTTGCTGCAGACACGTCAACTTCTCCTCTCCTCAGCTCCTCTTTCCTCATCCCACATGGCACATCAGTGATGGAGATGAAGACACACAGGCTGGTGGGGTACATGAGCTTACACAAAGGAAGACTTAACAAGTGAATAGGCAGAACAGCACCAGGGCCATACCAGGGAAGGAGAACCCTGTTTGTGAGAGGGCTTCTGGGAGGAGAAGGTTCTAGAGAGTTCTGACAGATACATATCACAAGAGGAGGAGTATTATGATAGAGGCGGTAACAGGAAGAAAACACAAGACACAATATGTGCGCTTGGGTACCCAGCAAGTGGGAGTGGCCCAGGAGAGCAGGGAGAATCTCACATTGGAAATGAATGGAGGCAAGTGGACCTGGGTATTTCAACTACTCACTTGGCATATATATATTGTATGTATGTATGTATGTATGTATGTATGTATGTATACACAAACAAACACAGTGAAAGGAGCATGCCAAGAATAAGACAGGCAAGTGACAATACATGAGCCTCCTAAGACTCCTACAACCTTAGTGGTTTTTAAACAGGTTCTTCATTAACCCAAAGTGTCTTCAAGCCCTTCCCATTTCATGTAATGGTGGAAAGGCAAGCAGTTCTGAGTCTGAAAACATGTCTATAGGGACAGGAAGTCACACCTGAGCAGCCATTCCTTCCACGATCTCACCAACCCTCCAGAGCTCTTCCCATTTCTTCTCAGCTGCCTCCTCCACCTGGAGCCCAGCCCGTGGTACAGAATGCCAAGATCTGTGATTCCAAGGTCTACGATTCCAAACTCCATGACTCCAAGGTACATGGTTTGGAGGGTTTTAGTGTTTTTGTTGTTACTTTTTTTTTTGGTTTTTTGAGACAGGGTTTCTCTGTATAGCCCTGGCTGTCCTGGAACTCACTCTGTAGACCAGGCTGGCCTCGAACTCAGAAATCCACCTGCCTCTGCCTCACAAGTGCTGAGATTAAAGGCATGTGCCACCATCACCCGGCATTGTAGTTACTTTCAAAAGGGCCAGAAGTGATATGAGTTTTGAAGTTTAGGTAATGGCTAACATCTAAGCCTACATGTACATTGGACATGTGTAAGTTTCACTGATGATTCTATCTTTTTTTTTTTAATTTCTTTTTTTTTTTTTGAACATGAAATGCTTTTTTATAGCATGTTTTACAAGGGGAGGGGGTAAGAGGGTCCAGGTGGTGGAAAAGTACAAAATCTTCTTGGCCTGTGCCTTGAAACATGTCATGGTCTATATGGTACACTGCCTTGAATTATGATCTACCTGCAGTTCTTCAGAAGATATGGTACACTGCTTGAGTTATGGTCTCCCTGCTATTCTTAAGAAGACATGGTACTCTGCTTTGAGTCTATCTGCAGTTGCTAAGCAGGATCTTGCAGCTGCCAAGCTTCAGAGGACATTGTGCAGGTGGGGAAAGGTAGGGGGTAAGGGTAAGGGCGAGGGTCCTGGCTTCTGGCATCTCCCCCTTCTCTGTTTAGTTAGAGAAGGCGTCTTATGTTCAATCCCAACTATGTGAGTTTTGAATTTGGATGTCTAATTATGGGGGGTCTTAGACAAGTTCACAACCCCAAAACACTGATGTGAGACAAGTCACATCGATGGTCGAAGGCTTTAGGCTGTCGACGATGGGCAACGTCAAGGGACTCTCATGTGGGTGAAAGGAGGGTGAGAGCCCTGTCTTAAGCCATGTAGGCTGCACCCACTCCCAGCACCACGCACTCCTTTTCGGCTGCATTGGGTGGGCCCCTGGGAAGTGGACCTACAATAATCCCGTCATTGGGCTAACTCACAGCCATCCTAGTCTCTTGTAAATGTTCAAGTTACCAACCATTTGTCAGTTTGGGGTGTAATATTGTCATAAAGGAAGGCTCCCCAATGTTAGCGGCCATATCAAGGGTGGCCTTGGTTTAGGAAAAAGCCAATTTTTGTTGTGGTGATCAAGAGGCCAAGCTCTCTAGCGAGAGAAATGAGGGCAAAGCCAGGCATACCAGGAACCCTTCTGGAGGGTGTGGAAGTCTAGGGGTCGACCGTAGGGGGAGGCAGGGGAGCTGACAACTGTGTCAGTCTCCTGCGGAGTCACTTCTGGATCCTCTGCAATTTTCAGCTGATGGTAATGAACTTCAACTGCCTTCTTGATGGCAGCATCAACCTGGTTCCGTGGACGACAGGTCACGGGCGATGATCTCTGTCTTGCTCAATCTTGATGTCGTGCGGACATCCTCTCAATGAGGGTTCGTCCGGATGGGTCCGTGCCTCGAGCCCCACGTCTGGGTGCCACTTGACCCGACCGGCGGGTTCTGGTTATTCGTGGGGGCGAGGAGGACTGCAACCTGCTATTCTTCAGAAGATATGGTACACTGCTTGAGTTATGGTCTCCCTGCTATTCTTCAGATGATATGGTACACTGCTTTGAGTCTATCTGCAGTTGCCAAGCAGGATCTTGCAGTTGCCCAGCTTCAGGGGACCTGGGATGCTGCGTGAGTTCAAGCTCCTGGGAGTCCCTGTTTTTCTTGGTTTTCTCTGATGATTCTATCTTTAAGAAGCTCTAGAGAGCCGAGTGGTGGTGGTGCAAAATACTTGGAAGTACGACATTTATTGAATATACATACTAATATAGAAATAAACCCACAAATAATACCCAGGGTTCACATCACTCTTACAATGCAGATTTAACACTTTTAAATAAAGATATTGCATGATTTACTTTTCATTTGCATAAAAAGAAATTCTTTGCATTACATTAAAGGATATGATGACCATAGCACATGAAAATCTTAGCGTTCACTAGCACAGTCCTTAACATAAAGGAAATCAAGCATCTCCCCCAAACTAAAGCACCCTCAAGCTCTCTGAAATTAGCAAAGATTGTGTGCAGCTGACCTATTTCTCTCCCATACAACCGTGTAATAATTGACTTCTGTCCCCCAGGGAAGTACTGAAATATTACTGAACAGCACCTGCCACACAGAGGGTACAGTCCTGTACACCCAGTAATTGCCATAAATCCTGCACTTAGATCTGGATTCGGGCACAGTGAATTCTTTCTGATCTTATTTCTCAAGAAAGGAAGAAATATCATAACTATCAAATATACATTATTATAAAAATACTAGATAAAATAAAAGAATTTTAAATCGCAAGTATCCAAGGTATTTCTAGTATTAAAAATTATTGAAAACATAGTAACTTTCATTTCTCTAACATTTCTCTTTCCTTCTGTGGACAACAACCTATCATATAAAACTCTCCTGGAGCTAGAGATGGCTCAGTGATTAAGCCTGTTCTTGCAGAGGACATGGGTTCAAATCCCAGCAGCCATATGACTCCTAACTGCTTGCAGTTTCAATCCCAGGGATCCAATGCCCTCTTTTGGCCTCCACGACCACTGCATACACATGATATACAGACAAACATGCAGGCAAAACACCCATACAACATACAATAAAAAATTGTTAAATTTTCCTGATGACAAGCTGGGGTTGGGGGTCTGATTTCCATGAAATAAAATAGTTCTGCCAAAACAAACAACAAATAAAACAACAAACAAATGCTCATAAATGAGACCTGAGAACACAGCTCCAAATAGACCCAAGGATGCCCCATCCCACTCGACACCACGTAACCTGACAAGGTTCACCGAAAGGCAAGTCCATTTCCAACGAACAGTCAGCACTGGACCCTCACTCCAAGGCTGGCTGCCACTGACCTCTGGAACAGGGAACACGTCCTTAGAAACAGTTCCAAAAGAACACACATTATTGTGTGATTCCACTTCCATGAAATAGAACAGATGAATATACAAGGTCGCTTAGCTGTTGCCTAACTTATAGAGTAAGGAAAAGGATGTGTGTGAGTGATACTCGTGATAAAATTGTGGGGTGATGAGAATAGATTGCCTTTCTCATTCTTCACACACACACACACACACACACACACACACACACACACACACACCAAATACAAAAGCAGTGACCCTATCCATGAAGGAGCACAGGCATTTTATCCACTTGTCTGATGCTGGCCCATAATAAGCATCTGAACAGTTAACAACAGCAGCAGACCATTTGAAATGCTGGTGGGAGGATGAATTAATGCACATGATTCTCTGTGTATTTCCACCATACTGGTTTTCTGTGTATTAAAAAAGAAAATGACTAAGAAAAAAAATCCCATAAGAAGTTTGGGAAAGATATCATTTCTAGACACCATCCGTGCCTTGTAAGTTCACCACTTCTGGTGATCTTGATAGCTCAGGGGGAAAATATTCATATTCTTTTTGAGTTTATGTTTATAAAATATTTCCTTTCCAAACAAATACTGCAACAGCAATTCAGCTGCCAGGCAAAAGGAAGATACATCTACCAACAGGGAAGAAGGTAAAGTAAGACATAAAGGAGACACCATTTGTCATCCAAATGATTAGTAAGATGATCTGCAAGATTCCGCAGCTGTTAAACAAGTTTTACAGCTTCCACCTAATTAATGCTTTCAGTATCCCAATACAAATACTGAATGTCATCCCTTCGGATTCAAGTACTTACTTCCATTCTATTTATGGGCGTAATAATCAAGTTATGTTAAAGAAATAAGAAAGTTTCCAGAGGACCATGTTTACTCTAATAATAATGAGAACTACCATCAAGGAATTCCACTGTACTATTCATGTTCAAGCCAAGCGTTGATAACGCTTTAGTGTGCTCTATTGGGGCCACAGGTTGCCATAGCACACAGCTTGTTGTTACTGTTACTTAAAAGCAGTAAAACGATTCCCTTAACATTGAATCTACATTGTCGTTTTTTTATGGATACAAGCCTCTACATTTCTGGTCTGCCATAGTATTGAAGCTATATTGTAGCTGGTCTGCTATGGTTTGGGTAAGGTCCAGTGTTGAGGGCTTAGTCCCCAGGGTAGCATTACTTGGAACCCATGAGAAGTTCATAGAATTCCTTTCTCTTCTTGGTTGTGGGGCCTGAGGCAAGCAGTCTACCTTGACACCACAGGTCCCCACCATGATGTGGCACTTCACCATTGCCTCAGAGCAACAGAGCCAAGTGGCCATGGTCTGTAACTTCTGAAACCACAGGCCAAAGTACATCTTTTCTCTTTGTTGGTGCATAAGATCAAACCCAGGGCCTTGCACATGCTACGGAAAGTCCTCTACTACTGAGCTATGCCCCCTGCCTCATCTCTCCTTAGAAATTCATTATCTCTGGTATTAGTGACAAGGAAGCCAACACAGGTCCTACCTCCCTGCAAGATTCCCTGACTAATGTTAAAGTCTTGTGGACTGGACTCTTGATGAGCTTTTGTGAGAACTTTCAGTCTTCAAGAATGAAGAGCAGGGAACTCTGCTTCATTGTGTTCTGGGTCCATTGTGTATGTTCAAGGATGATAGCATACAACTGAGAAGATGGGACAATGTCAACTGTTTGAACCAGAATGTTCTTATGGGGCTAACAGCATGGCTCTTCTAAGGCCTTGGCAGTTTGATATTTTCTAATATGGAGAGTCATTTAAGAATCTGTGAATGCCGGGCGGTGGTGGCGCACGCCTTTAATCACAGCACTTGGGAGGCAGAGACAGGTGGATTTCTGAGTTCGAGGCCAGCCTGGTCTACAGAGTGAGTTCCAGGACAGCCAGGGCTATATAGAGAAACCCTGACTCGAAAAACCAAAAAAAGAAAAAAAAAAAAAAAGAATCTGTGAGTGAGTAGTTTTGTCTTCTCATGGGTAATGATGGACATATTTGCATAACTGTCCAGGTTTAGTAGTCTGAAGAGTCCAGAGTCTCAGATGGGCCAGGTACACCTACTGAAGGGCCAGCTCAGAGGACTAGTAGTTCTGAAATGCACTTAGCACATGCACGTGGGCTGGGCAGAAAGCTCTGGCAAAGGACAAGCCAACAGAGGCTGCACTATTCCAAAATCCTTGAAAGAATAACAGGGAGAGCACTACCACTGGGATGTGAGATGCATGCCCCATCCCCAAGTACCAGCAGGCTTGGTTCCATCTCCTAGCCTCCAGTGACAGCAAGTGAGCCTCAAGCTGCCCACCTGCTTCTGTGTCTGAAGTTTGAAAATTAAATCCATAAAGGGCAAACTCTAAGGAAGGCAAGCTTGAAGACCTGTTGCCCCAGCTAGGAGACTGTGATTGATCTGGTTGGCAGAGGCAGATCTCATGAGTTAGGAGACAGGGCTGGAGAATCTTCTACAACCAGCTACCCAGTGACTTGGCTAAACATTCTCCTCTGCTAAGCTCTTGTTTTTATCCCCTGAGAGAGAGGGTAGCATACCTAGGTACTTTGCAGTAGGGGACAACTGGAGGACCCATGATCTAGTGGGAACAGATGCAACACCCTTCATTTTCAGCCTAGCTTTCTACACATTTTCCTTTAACTTCCTAGGAAGATTAACACTTGAATCAGAGCTTATCCTGTATGCCCATAAAATCTCACCATTCTAAACTGAAAGACACGTAGTCATTTATTCTGCAGAAATAGAATTTAGGAAACATGTATTAAGGACATAGAAAAAGAAAGGGCAGGGTCAGGGACTTAGAGATAACCAATGGATAACTTATCAGCTGCCCAGCCATTATTAGATTCCTCGATCACTGTTTTCACACTTTCAGTTCCATACAAAGCAGCATTTGCCAGGAGAGAAGCCGATCTCTTTTTTCTTTATTAGAGTAGACTGCGGTTTCGGAAGCTCCACCCTACAGAACAGTCTCAAAGGAAGTGTGAATGCTTTCTTAAAGTTCACTGAGACTGGACTGTACTATTTAGGAAGCAAGACCCACTTACAGCACAAGGAAGAAAAAAAAATAAACCTTCCACCTTTGTTGATGAAAATACTTCTTTACTGCCTGCTGTGCTGTAGCTAAAATATAAAAAGGGTCCACAGCTCCTCCCATCCCCACCCCAAGGCACAGGCCTATAGGATGCTTCCCAGGCTCCCAGGCCAGCTGGATCCCAGCCAGCGGCCACCTGAAGGGAAAAGGGAGAAAGCAGATATTTCTCTTCCTTTTCTCTACCCCAAGAGGCTACTCTGACAGAGGCAGTATCTCCCTGTGGCTCTTGCTCCTACCAACTGGATTCCTCTCTGTCCAGCTCCTGACCGTTTTCTCCATAGCTTTCTTGAGCAACAGTAATCGTGACCTGTGGCTGAAGAAATGACTCAGATGTCATGAGCACTAGTTATTCTTACAGAGGACCTAGATTCACTCCCAGCACCCACATGGCAGCTCACAAACATATATAACTTCTGTTCCGGGGGATCTGATGTCCTCTTCTGACCTCCTCGGGTACCAGGGAGCACATGGTACACAGGTACGCAAACAGACAAAATGTCTATACCGATAAAATAAAATGAGATAAAACTATCAAAAGGGGCTTTATGCTCTATCTAGTTTGTGGGTCCAGTTCCTGATCTCTCACATTATCTGTTTAAACGTGTTCCTATATTCAAGTCCATGGGAGATAGGGGGAAATACAAGTAATTTTGTTTGGATAAAAAGAAAGACAATGGCTGATATATTGACTGTTTACTAGTTAAGTAAACAGACAAATAAGTAATCCTTTGTAAACTGCGAACACACAAGCAAAAAGGACCACCCATGATAGAATTAGTAAGAAACCCAGGCTCCAGATCCTCCAAATGATATTTTGTTCTTCTAAGCATCTACACAGAGTAATGTCACCTCTAGAACCAGGGCCAGACCTATAATCACGGCACTGAGGAAGCTGAGATAGGAGGATGCATACTTCAAACCAGTCTGAGCTACGTAACAATTCTCTATTTCAAAAGCAAAATGACTAAATAAACTCATGAAATAAGTGAGTAGTCCGGGTTTAAAGAGGAACGAACCAGTATGCCCTTTCATGAACCCACAAATCTGTGTCCATCTTTATCCCAGGGTTAGAGTGTGCGGTGGAGAAAATAAGAGAGCCAAGACCATCCATCTCAGCTCTACCTCTAGCAGTGTGACCTTTCTGTCCTATGCCAGGCCTATGTTCTAGTTATCTGGAAGTAAGACACTGGGAGGTTTTACTTCTGTAATCTCTTCCTGTTCTAAAACTGTGTGATTCTGAGTTTATGGATAAATTTGGCATATCTCCATGCCTCTAGGCATATGATTATTCTTAGAGCTGTGCACAAAGCAGATACCTTCTGTTGACGAATTCACATTTCGTCAGAGAAATGTGTCTATAACCAGTACCCAGATTATAACCCAAAGAATCCCTCTGCCAACTTGTTTTATTATAGTATCAACTCAGAATCTGCATATGTTTTCGATCTCTAAATACAATGTGGGTTCATTGAATCATTGTAAGGATCATCTGATTAGCATACCTTAAAAAAACACGAGGCTTCCACAGACAGCTACAGCTCCTGTCTTCTGTTCCGCAAGCTCTTGTTTCTAAATGTGATGTCATTATTTTATTCTGTGACTTACCTTTTCACTTCAGTGTACTTTGAATAAATGTTTAAATGTACTTTCATGCCATCCCTGCATCTTAATGGCTAAATAGTCTTCTAGAAATATGTCATTACTTAATCATTTACATATATATATATATATATATATATATATATATATATATATCACTTTCAGAGTCTTGGTGCAATATAATGTTTGTTGTGAGGGTTTAGTAGATTATTTTCACTATGTCTATGGAGCCTCTTTCTGGTTTTTTTTTTTTTTTGGTTCTGATTTTTTTTGTTGTTTTGTTTTAGATCTAAGTCTCACTTTGTTATCCAAGCTGGCTCCAATCTCTGAGGCTCAAGAGATTTGCCTGCTTCAGCCTCTTCAGTAGCTAGGATTTCAGATACACACCACCACTACACCAAGTTCCCTCTATCCTTAAGTGACAGCATGCTTAAGATTCATCAAACAGGACTACTGAGGTGGCTCAGCAGATAAAAGGCTTACCATGCAAGCCCAATGGCTAGAGTTCAAACCCCAGAAACCACATCAAGGAAGAAGAAGAGACACAGCTCCACTAGGTTGTCCCTTGACCTCTACAAGTCCACCAAGGCAGACGTGCACACATGGGTACATACACCCACAGAGATACTTTCCCTTTTCTCTCCTTGAAATGGGGTCGGCTCTTAAGCCTATTTTACGTTATGCAGTACAAAAGAAGTGATGTATTGTGTTTGAAACTGAAGTCTAAGGCAGCTGCAGATGCTACCTTTGCTCTTTGGGGTGGTCCAGCTTAGACTACGGCCACCATATCACCAAAAAGTCCAAACTGCCATGCACGCCACAGATGGAGGAAAACCAATCGCCCTGCCAAAAGTCCCAGTGGAGCTCTCAGCCGGTAGCCTGCACCAACTGCCAACCACATGTGAGAGGCTATTTTGGACTTCCCCACCATCCCTGTGCCCACGTAACATCACATAAGCAGAAAAGCTGTCTGGTCAGTGCTCAGAAAGAAATTGTTTTAAGCTACGGAATTTGTGGGTAGGTTTGTTAGGGAGCAATTTCTTCCTTGCAACAAAAATTCATCCCCAAACCCATTCTCTTCCTTCATTCCAACGGGCATGTCCTGCAAATGGATGAGGCTCGATGCCAAGAGGCAAAGATAAAGTGCAGACATTGCTTCACTCTCCTGACACTCAGGTTGGTCAGGGGGCAGACAGTAAGAGAGATCTGAGCCCATCTTGAACTACAATAGAAAAGTGCTACTGAAATAGGAGCACAGGTACTCTGCTTAGAAAACTGATCTAATCAATCAGGGAGTTTAAGAAATAAGACTAAATTCTTAAGCTGAGGCAGGAGAATTGATGTAACATTGAGGCTAGCCCGTGGTACAGACAGAGACTGTGTTTAATAAAAGAAAAGAAAATAAAAACTTCACAAAAATCTAAGCTCTTAGATCTTGAGAGAGATTAAGAAGTAATAGGCAAACAGAAAACTAATGTACTTTACATAGGTGCTTGGCATGTGCAAAGGGCCTGTCTCAAAAGGATGGTGCACTTAAGCTCTGAATCCAGACACAAGAGAGTACAGTTGGGGACGGTGCTGTTGCCAGGTAAAGGCCAGACCCTATAAAAGGATTCATAAAAGTTACTCAATAGGAAGAAAGCTAACTAACCTTCCATCAGATTTTCTTTTCAAACCCAAGTGGGAAGAGGACTGACTTAGTGCTCTGCCATTTATGACAAAAATGCTTCGAGACCCTGTCGCTGTGATCCTCAGTGCACACAGTCCCTGGCTGCAACACATGGCTGCTATTACCTTCCCTGGACTGTGTGCAACCTATCGGTCTCCACAACTCAACAATAAAATCTTTGAGTACAAGATCTAAGCCTCTTCACTCTTCTCTCACAGTGTCTAACACGGAGCTGGATGCAAAGCAAATGCTAACTTCTCCAAGATGTGAGCCACACAAATACGTGATCTATAAACACCTATCGGAGACCTCCTGCAGAAAAAAGAAAATCCCACGGCCAAACTGAGAAAGTCATCCCCATGAGAGTAGCATCCACTGGAAGTTCTTATTACCTTCTAACTTCAACCAGCTCTTGGATTTCATCGTCTGTGTGGCCAGAAGATACCATCAGACTATGTACACTTTGGAAGATCGTGGTTTAGCCATTTCTGGACCACCTCTACCTTTCTCTCCTTTCAGTAGCAAATTATTTCATCTTCTTACCTTTCCTCCGAGATGCCATTTAGTGGCTCTCTGGATTCATTCCAAACCCTCATCTCTCCTAAATTGTAGGAGCTAGTGATCTAGCAGATGGGGAAAATGACAAAGCCTTGCCTGGGTGGAGCTTAGAAGAATGGCAAAGCCTCCCCTTGGTCCAAGGCAGAGTGTTTAGTAGCAATTGACCCATGGATGTAGAAACTATCAACCACAGCTTGCCCCTCCTGGTGTTTACAGCCTGACTGCCACCCTACAGACACCTCAGAAGACCTCCTTCTTGTGCCAAACATAATTGTTTGAGTACAACAGCAGGTGCCCTCTATCGGGATGAGCAGAGCTCATCCAGTCCTAGCTTTTCTGCATACGTCCCTGTCATTTCCTGGCTATCTGTCATCCCTTCATTCTCAGTCAGGTTTCCTGGACCAAGCTATGTAGGACTGGGCAACCTCCTTTTCTCAACAGCCTTGTTTGAGACCAGTTTCCGTGTGTGCATATACCCACGAAGGCAGCAAAACATATACCGGGTCCAAGAACTAAAACTGTTCTCATTATTAAACTTGTAACTGGCCCTCTGACCTCTGAACAGTCTTCCACAGTTGACGCAACACAGGGAATATGTTTCATGAAAGATCCTTCCTCCATTAAATGATAGGACAAAGAAACGAGCAACGTTATTTTTACGGATGTAATTGTTTGAACACAAATGATGCCCCAGTGATTCGTAAGTTGAAGGCTTGGTTCCTGGTGCAGCAGGTTCAAAAGCACTTGGATGATGAGGGCTTTAATCTGCCGAGTGCATTAATCCATTGATGAACTCATAGCTTACTGGGGCTTTTGAAGGTGGTAGAAATTGTCGGAGTTGTGGCCTAGCTGGAGGAAGTAGATCTTTGGGGTCATGCCCTTGAAGGGTTTGTATTATCCTCAGTCCTTTGCTTCTGTTCCCAGATCTGTCTTTCTGCTCCAGCTGCCATGAAGTCAGTGGCCCTCCCTGCCACGTATCCTTCATGGCCTTCTGCCTCATCATGGTCAAGTGACCACAGGCTGAAATCTTGGAAGCCATGAAGCAAAAATAAATCTTTTCTCCTTTAAGTTGATTTTTCTCAGTATTTTATCTCAGCAATGGAAAAACGGACTAATCCAATCGGTCTCTCTACTTTCTCCTGGAGTTGAAGCAAAATAAACGTGAAACAACAACACCAGGAAATTCCATCACTTCTAGTATAAAGAGTTTAAAAGCTGGAGAGATGGCAAACATGCTTGCTGCCAGCTAATTGACAACTTGAGCTCAATCCCCTCAGCTCACAAGGTGGAAGGAGAGAAGTGACTCGTACTCTGACCTCCACAAACTCACAGTAGTGACACACACACGCACATGAGCACACACACATAATTCATCTAAAGAGGTCTGTATGATGCTATTTAAATTAGATCATGTCCAGGAGTGTACTATGCTGTGAAGTTCTCCCACAAAATAGACATTGTTTCTGTGCCAAAATTAAGAATATTATTCGTTACAATTAATTCCTGAATTTGGACCATTTCATGAAATCAAAATGCCCACTTTCAAAAATATTTATGAACTATATTTATTCTCAAAATCTTCACTGGTCCAAGTAATTCCCAAAATTACCTTTGCAATATTTTTTTCCATTAAGTCTACAAACAGAGGCCCACTCTACAACATTGTGTGTGTGTGTGTGTGTGTGTGTGTGTGTGTATTTCAATCATTTACTGATTAGAAAATTAGGAAAATAATAAAAAGGATATTGTTTTGTTTGGGCTCAGTATAAAGTAGTGCAGTGGTAGTGTAAATTCAAAAGTATTAGTCAAACAACTCACATAATGCATTACTGTATAATTAGTAGTTCCAAGAATCTGCAATAAGAAAACACTACTAAGAATAAGCATCTACAAAATAAACATAAAGAACTCAGAGTTGCATAACTCAAAAAATATTTTAAGCTGGGCAATGGCTTCCCCTTATCAAATACACAAATAACCCCAGCTCTGCAAAAAGGGTACAATGTTCTTTCAAAATAAATGCGGAATCAAATGTGTCTTAAACACTGTACATGCTTCGAGCACACCATACTGAGTCACAGAATGATAGCCATAATTTCAATATCTGCAGGAAGTACAAACGTTTGTGGAAATATTACCCAAATACATTTTATAGACCTTTTAAGCACTGTCAGAGTCCAATTTTGACTCTAAATCGTGTTCTACTTTGAAAATATGTTTAAACTAATTATCAAAAAAAAAAAAAAAAAACCCCACCGCGGCTGCCATAGTAAGTTAGAATCACAGGACACCACGTTCTGGGTGACCTAAAGAGACAAGTATTTCTCAAGGTCGCTCCAGCAGTCCAGGGCAGAATGTGGAATAAAAGCTTCTTGGGGCAATGACCAAAGTCTTCCTAAGTCACCTGGAAGGAGCACGCTCCAGAGAAGGATGAAGGCGAGCCACTTCTGCATTCATTCTCCAGCATCTAGCGGCTCCGGAGGTTTTATTGGCAGCACTGAGTAGTGCAAAAGAGGGTCGATTTCCTTCCTCAAGGTGACAGGCACCAGAGGACTGAGCACTGCTAACGACCTGCGGTTCGAACTACTTGCCTCTGTCCACGAGGAAAACACCGGAAAGCCAGCGCGAGGCTCAGGGCAGCCAGACCATGGGAACTGCGCCCGCGCTGTCTTATTTAGGTCTCACTAGACCGCTGTCCCCGTCAGTCCGTGATTACGCGAAATCGATGAAGCGGTGCCAAAACGAGACTAAACTTTTCTGTTCTAAAGTGTCTTTCTTTTGGCCAGAACTCAGAGAACTCTCTCAAAAATGTGAAAGTATTCAAAATAGGACAAAGATGGGAGAAATCCTCTAACTCTCATAGCGCATCAAATCAGGTCGCTCATGTCCCTCTGTGCGACGAAGGTGGGCCAGGAACACTTCTTAGCTCTTAAATTCAGTGTCCCCCTTTCCTCTCCAACGCAAGAACACAAATACAAACTAACTTCCCGGAGCGACAAAGAGATGTTGGGATGCGAATACTAGATAGCCAGGGTACCAGGACAGGGACAGAGTTGGAAGCGGAGGTAGGGGCGGCTGGACCCCAGTACAGGGGGGCAGGGAGCACAGGGACGAGGACCGAGCCCTGATCGGCAGGGACCGGACTCGCGCTCGGGGGTCGGGGACGGCGCTCGGTGCGGGCTCCCGGCGCCCGGACCTCCTACCTGTCTGAGGATGAAGCTGGTGGAAGTGGTGCTGCCATCGGATCTTTTCAACCTGCTCCTCCGGGTCGTGGTGCCTCGGGCCACCTGAACTCGACACACCGGGGCCACAAAGAAGCCAGTGAGGACCGCAGCGCTGAGCTGAGCGGGCATCCGGGGCTGGAGTCCTCCTTGGGAACCGTGCCCCCGGGGACCGCCCGAACCCCTCGCCCTAGTCTCCCCGGCGCCTTCCGGCGCCCCCACCCCCATCCCCGCAACCCCGAGCTGGGTGGTCCCGAGCACCCACCACATCCATTAACAAAGCGTCGCGGGTGCGGGGTCTGAGTCCCCGGCATCGGCGACAGGAGGCTGCGGACGCTGAAGCCCGAGCGCTGAGCCCGGGAGCAGGGCTAGGAGGAGGGGAGGAGGAGGGGGAGGAGCGGGCGGGAGGCGTGGAGGAGGGAGCGGCGGCTCGGGACCAGCGCCCCGCACTCGCGGCACCAAGGCGGGGCGCGGGGCGGCGCGGGTGGAGGAGGGGGCGGTACCTGCGAGCTGGGGGAGTGCGGCCCGTCCGCCGCCCCGTTCTTGGCGTAGGAGGACGACATGGTTCAGAGGCGCCGCATGGCCCTCGCGGCGCGGTGGGCGGAGGGCGCCGGCCGGTGCGGGCGGAGGGGGAGGCAGGACTTCCCTACCCGGCTCCTGGCCCCGCGCCGGCTCGCGGGCCGCCTGCCCGCACTTCGCCGAGCGCCGCACCTTAAAGGGGCCGAAGCGCTTCCCTCTCCCCCGCGCCCTCAGCGAGGTCCAGGCGAGGGGGCTTCTCGGTTCTCGTCTCCCCGCGCCTCGGGGAGAAGTGCTCTCCCACCCCGCGAGCGCTCTACAGCACAGCTTTCCAGAGGATGGAGGGAGGGGAAAATCTGAGATGGGGGTGGGAGGATTAAAATAGTCTGCACAGTTTAAAATGAGACAAAGGTGGCACGGTTCATGAATCAGGACTTGGGGAGGGAAGCTGGTGCTGTGTTGCAGGGAGTGGGCAGAGTGGAACGTGTGTGTGTGTGTGTGTGTGTGTGTGTGTGTGTGTCCCCGTCCCAGCACTCGAATTTGAAAAGGATAGGACTGACTCCTCCTTCCTCGACTTTCCTCATCATCCTACAGTGGTAAGGCACAGAGTTGGGGCGTGTGTGTGTGTGTGTGTGTGTGTGTGTGTGTGTGTGCTTTTTATTAGTGTTTGGTTTTTGTTGTTGTTGTTGTTGTTGTTGTTGTTTGGGCAACTCTACCCTCGGAGATGCAAGTTACATACACCTAGGCAGGCGTGGGATTGCCAGCCAGACTCTGGAGATGCAGCTCCACCGAGAACTCCTAAGGAGTTTTGAAGGTCACATCAAATCTACTAAAAAAGCTGGAGTTTCCTCGTGCCTCTCATTCCTATAGCTGTTTCCAGAAGAAACTCATCCTGAAGCCATACACAACCTAACTTTCCGGCTGCAAACACATGCTTTGTTTGAGATCAAGTTCAAAGCAAGGGGAAATCCTAGAAGGAAGAAATTTGAAGTAATAAAAAGAGGGGGGAAATATGTGAATTCAAAAAAATAAATAAATTCTATCTATAGTTACAGCGGCAGAGATGCATAGTTAAAATACACATAAAATCACTAAATCAGTCCCTCTCACCTGTAGTCTGGTATTTTAACTTATAAAAACAACTGTCACCTTTATTTTCCCATTCTATACACACTTTCTTTACAGATTCAACCCTTTGCTTCATCTAAACCTTGAATCCTAATACTGGCCTTGCCTCTAAGCTCCCTCCAGTGTGTATGTGAGTGTGTGTGTGTGTGTGTGTGTGTGTGTGTGTGTATGCACGCGCAGGTCCATTTACTGCTCTTCCCTGGGCTGTACTCTGCTTCAGCATCATAGCTGTGGAGTATGTCCTTGGCATCCGCCCTGCACACCATCTAGACACCACCCAAGCATTCTGCTACCCTGCTCAGCTCTCTCTTCCTCCACAGAGATCCTCCCTGACCTTTGTGGTCCTGGATTGTCCTGCACCTGAAAAACTGGAGCACTTATTCTCTAGGTATTTGGCACAGGCTGTCTTAGTATATTAAGTCTTGCTTTTGTGAAAATTCAATTTCCAAATTAGCTGAGTATGTGTAGTTATGTGTGGTAGAAGCCCCTATGAAGTTTATGGGTAAGGCTCCATCTACTAATGTAGACACCCCTTGTCACCAGCACCCCCATTAGTTTCTGTCATCTCACTCTGGTCTTAGTTTGGAACTTAGTTTGATGACGTGTCCTAGTTGACACTTCATCAATACACACGGACTAAATGGTTGTATAGGCTCTGGCTTCTCATTGCCACGTTTCACTGACTGAATAATCAAAACAGACTCCACACCAGGAAGACAGCATGAACTATGTTCTATGCATCTGCCTCACAACAAGAGCACTGAGAGTTACAAATACACCTCTAGCGATGGGCCTAACAGGCACACCATGAGGCAAATATGTCTGAGAAAATCTACAGGACTCCAGAAAGAAAAGTGAGTCTGTGGCATTCCAGCCGGGCTCCCTGCTTCCTCCTCCCTTCCTGATCAGAGAGGGAAACCCCACCTCACCGGGGTAAAGTGAGAAACACAAAACTCCCCCTCCTCTTAAGCTCCTAGTTTGGGGAGGGGTACTTTCCTGAGAAAGATACTGTTACTCCTCTCCAGCTATCTGTTGCTGAAATTAAAGTCTAGTGAGCATGGGAGGGTAGAACAGGCTGCCGTCTCCAGCCCCATTCATGTGATGGAGACTTTCTGTTGCTCACAACCTCACTGAGAGTGCAGCGGTCCTGATGGAACTTGTTAGTGGCTCATGCAGAGGCACGCTATCCTCTTCTAAAGGATGGTACTGTGGTGGCTTAGATGAGACTGGCCCTCACAGGCTCTTATATTTGAAATCTGGTTCCTACTCAGTGGAACCCCTTGGGAAGGATCTGGAAGTGTGGTTTTGTTGGAGGAGGGGTGTCACTCGGGGCGGGCTTTGAAATTTCAGAAGCCCTTAAAATGTCAACTCTTGCCCTCTTTCTGCAACTTTTGGATCAGATGTGAGTTCTTGGCTACGGCTTCAGCACCTATGCGAGCCACCATGATCCTCACCATGCCGGACATGGTTAACCCTCTGAAAATGGAAGCAAGCCTCTAAGTGCTGTATTTTATAAGTTGCCTTTTTTTTAAAGTTAACTATTTTATAAATTTTATAAGTATGTCTCCTCGCAGCAATAGAATATCAACTAAGACAGTCAGAGAGAATATATTACTGTTCCCTAGCACCAGGGAAGAATGAAGTTGGATTCTTATCTCTCACGGTATGGAAAAAAAAAAAAAAAAAAAAACCAAGATGGATCAGAAATCTAAATGAAAAAGCTAAAAATGTAAAATCATTAAAACAGAACACTAAGTCTTCATGATCTTGGATTTGTGAAGGGATTCTTAAACACTACATCAAAGCACATGACAAAAGAAAAACAAACATACTGGACTTCATCAAAATTAAAGATGGTTCAGTGGTTACGAGCTCTGGCTGTTCTTCCAGAATCCTGGTTCCATTCCCAACACCCACATGACAGCTCAACTGTTGCAACTCCAACACTTGGGGATCCAACACTCTGACACAGAGATACGTGCAGGCAAAACACCAATGCACATAAAATAAAAATAAATTATATATCAGTGGCCAAAAAGCATGTAAAAACTGTCTACTAGCAATCATCAGCAAAGGACAACTTAAAACTATGATCTCTTCAAACTATGGTTTTAAAACACGTGCTGAAATTTAATTACATCTTTACAGTATTAACAGGTTAGACATTTAAGAGATAATTTTTGCCACAAGGGCTGCACTCTTAGAGTGGAATTGGTGCCATTATAAACATTATTACTTTTACTGTGGGATGGCAATCCTATCCCTCTACTTGAAGCCCTGTCTTTCTACTTTCTTTACAGACTCTAGCACCCATGCGTACTACCATGATTCTCTACAAGTTTCTGTCTGAAAGAACTGCAGGGACAAAAATGGAGAAGAGCCTGAGGAAAAGGAGGTCCAGTGACAGGCCCAAATTGGGAGCCAGCTCAAGGGGAGGCCCCAAGGCCTGACACTATTACTGAGGCTATGGTGTGCTTACAGACAAGAGCCTATCATGACTGCCCTCCAAAAGGCCCAACAAGCAGCTAAAAGAGTCATATGCAGATATTTACACTCAACCAATGAACAGAAGCTGATGACCCCTGTGGTTGAATTAGGGAAAAGCTGGAAGAAGCGGAGGAGGAGGGCAACCCTGTAGGAGGACCAGCAGTCTCAACTAACCTGGACCCCTGAGATCTCTCAGGCACCAAGCCACCAACCAGGCAGCCTACACCAGCTAATATGAGGCCCCCAACACATATACAGCAGAGGGTTTCTGGGTCTGAACTCAGTCAGAAAAGATGCACCTAACCCTCTAGAGACTTGGGGCCCCAGGGTGTGGGGAGATCTGGAGTGGGGGGTGGGGACATCCTCTTGGAGATGGGGATGGGGGTTAAGTGGGGAGGAGGTATGGGATGAGGAACAGTCAGAGGATGGACCGGGAGGAGGATAAAGCCTGGACTGTAAAAAAAAGGATTAAATAAATAAATTAATAATAATAATAATAAATACAGTTACTTTTGCTGTCATTTACTGCATCTTGGTCCCTCTGCTTTCAGCTATGTGATGACACAGAAGGCCTTCACTAGGTGGTGGCATGTTGACCTTTGACATTCTATCTCTAGAACTACACAAAAATCAAGTATTGCCCATTATATGTTATCCAGTCTCATATACTCTGTAACGATAGCACAAGGCAATGTGAGACAGCTACTACCTTACACCGACTAGAATACTTACCATTATATTAGGCAAGGCACTGGAAACATGGCTCAGTGGTTAAGGGGACTTGCTGCTCTTACAGAGGACTTAAGTTCAGTTCCCAGCACCCACACTGTGGCTAATAACCACCTGTAACTCTAGTTCCAGGAGATCCAATGTCCTCTTCTGGCCTCAACCATATTGCATGCACAGTGAACAGACCTACATGCTGGCAGAACACTTATACATATACAATTTTAAATCCCTTAAAAAATATTATGCTGAGTGAAAGAAAATATTCCTAAAAGTCATGGATTAGTATGACTCCTTTTCTCTGAGATGTCCAGAATAAGCAAATCTCTAGACACAGGAAATAGATTAGAGATTGCTTAGGATGGGACGGGCTCAAGAAATAATAGCTACAAGGTTATAACGTGCCTTTTTGTTGTTTGTCTGTGCATGTATAGTGTGTGTGTGTGTGGTATAGTACATGTATGTGCACAGTCTCCTGTGTGGGCAAGTGCGCGTGGAAGCCTGCCTTGGGTGTCTCCCTCAGATGCTCTTCACTTTATCGACTGAGGCAGTCTCTTGCTGCACCTAAAGATCACGGAATCGGCTAGTCAGCTAGAAAGCCTGGCCCAGAAATCCTGTCTCTGCCTCTTGAGCTCTGCTTTGATACGGGTGCTGGGTGCTAGGGATCTGACTTCTGGTTCTCATGCTTGTCCAGGAACCATTTTATTCTCTAAGCCTGGCGTCCAAGGGCTTTGTTTTTTGGATGAACTGAATATGATAAAGATGAATGTAGTTATTACGGCACACATGTACATATACTGAAAGCCATTGAATTACCTGGGCACTGTGGCACACTCAGGAAGTGAAAGCAAGATGATTATTTGAGCATATGAATTTGAGAGCAGCCTGGGCAACATAGGCATTTTCTTGGACAAAACAAAAAAAGTCCCGAATTGTGTTCTTTAAGCGGCTAAGTTGCCAAGCACGTGAATTCTACAACAGTTAAGTTGGTATTTTTAATTTTTCTTAAAATTTTATCTTAAAAAAAAAACTCAAAATGTATTACACAGTTAGGAGCAAATAAAAGATAAAACACATCTAGCACAAAATAACCCTGCCCTGGGTTTGATGAGATTGTTAGATACACCAGTTTAAAGCATATCTGACACAAGAATGTTAAAAACAAACAAACAAACAAAAACAAAAACAAAAAACTGATTCGAGGGCTAAATTTAAATTAAAACCTTCTGCTCAGAGATGGAATTTGGGTTCTGTTTAAAATTCAATTAATATCTTTAAGGTATTTTATCAATTCTTCGAGAAGTCCACACAACGTGTTTTGATCACGTTCAGCCCTCCTCGGCTCCTTCTAGATTGATTGCTTCCCTTCCCCAACTCACCTGTCTTTTTGTCTTTTGTCTTTTTAAACCCTAAGAGTCCAATTTCTGCTCTTAGGTGTGGCACTTGAAACTGATAGACCTACTAAGAGCAACACCCTTAAAGGAAACTAGCTCTCTCTCCCAACAGGTGTCAATCCCCAATATCCCTCAGTTAGGGGTGAGATTTCATGTCTAGTTCCCCACTCTGGGCTGGGACTTTGATGAGCCTGAACTCGTATAGGTCTTGTGCATGCTGTCACACTGCCCTGCTGTATCCAGGAAACACTGGAGTGTTGTTGTTGTTGCTGCTGCTGCTGTTGTTGTTAAGTCACCTACTTGCCTCTGCCTCTTACAATCTTTCTGCCTACTCTTTCACAATGATCCTGAGTCTTGGTTAGAAGGAGTAGGATAGACATCCCCTGGGGCTAAGCTTTCTGCAGTCTTACTCTCTTCCCCTTGATCAATGTGTGGGTCTCTGTGTTAATCGCCATCTACTGCAAGAGGAAGTTTCTTTGATGAAGGTTGAAAGATTCACCTATCTAAAGGTATAGCAATAAATCACTAGAAGGTAGTGTAAACCTTCTATGTCCATTTACCAAAATTAAGTACTCCTTTAAGGCCTATGACCTACCTAAGCATAGTCACTGGCCTCAATAACAATGTCAGGTTGTGAAACATAACTAAAATTCCAAGCAGAAAGTTGTTGGTTACTCCCATAACATCCATGCCACTATTGACCCAGTGGGCGTATGTTGCCTGGCTGGTCATCACTGTAGCTCACAGCTGAGTAAGAGTGGTTACCTTTCTCCTCTGGTTGTGTGCATAGCACATGCAAGCATTGTGAAAGCTAGCCGGTACTAACAAAGCTTCCAAGTTAGTACCAGATTGATTTCTCCATGTTCTCTAACTCAAGTATGTGGTGTCAGCAATAAGGTCTTACTGTCAGGTTGTAGAGGGACCAAAAGCAATAATTTTGGACGTAATTTTGTGTGGTCTATCAAAACCCATTGGCCAAAAACTCCAGAAAAAAAAAAGTAACACTTTCCTGGCACTGGGATTTTTATGTTAATCTATGGTGTCCAGAAAGTCATAGGGCAACTTCATTTAAACTTTTTATGTACATATGTATACTGTTATATTTTAGGAAACTTCTGTAGTAGTAGGTTTCTACAAGAATTTATTTGTAAAGGTCTTTAGTGTTAATTATCCCTCCTTATATTCTCTCTTCTCCCCTGCCCTCCCATCTCCCTCCCCAGTTAACTCTTTCTAGTCTACCATCCCCCCGCCCCTTTATACCACTGTGCTATATCTCCTTTCCCTTGAAAGTCCCCTGATCTTGCCTTTGGCACACATTGCTAAGAGAATGAATATAATCTACATACAGAGAGAAAGTATTTGCCAGACCCAAGTCTCATTAAGAACATACAAACAACATCAACAATTCTTACACCCCAAGAATAAAGAAAACAAGCAACCCAACTAAAAACCCAGATGTGGCTTTACACAGGTATTTGTGAACATATACAAATATTTACAGGTATGTACACATACTTGTTCCACATCTATTCTCTTGATTCCAGATGAGGGTCTAAAAGCAGCGGAGCAAACACGTTGTAGTGGCTTCTATAGGTGCAGCCCCCATAGAGTCATGTGTTGGCATGTCTGGCCCATAGAGAGAGGCATTATTAGAAGCTGTGGCCTTACTGGAGTAGATGTGGACTTGTTGGAGAAAATGTGTCACTGTGAAAGTGGGCTTTGAGGTCTTATATGTGCACAAGCTATGCCCAGTGTGACACAGTCTCCGGCTGCCTGTGGATCAGCTCCTGCTTCAGCACCGTGTCTGCCTGCAGGCTGCCATGCTTCCTACTATCACGATAATGCACTGCGCCTCTGAAGCTGTAAGCCATCTCCAATCAAATGTTTTCCTTTATAAGAGTTGTCTTGGTCACGGTGTCTCTTCACAGCAATAAAACCCTTATAACTAAGAGACACGTGTAGTACAATATCTTAGTTTTTGATACAATATGCTAAGACATGAAACCAGGACACCTAGGAAAATTGCTGATTCTAGGACCGGGGCAGGAAATACAAGTAATGAATGATCTTGGCGTGTCTTGACGTACCAGATGGTATGGGAATGCTTTAAAAACAAAGACTTCAGAGCGTCAGTGATGAGACTGTATCAAGAGGATGCAGGAGCAACCTAAGAGCTCTCAGGGGCCAGTGGTGGAGCAACATGAGCAATAAAGTAGGATTGAATTAGGTATGACGGCAGACCCCTGTAATTCCATCACTCGGGAGGCTGAGGCAGGAGAATTGTCATGAATTCAAGGGCCAGCCCAGGGCATAGTGGGAGAACCTGTCTCAAAAAAAAATATTAAAAAATAATAATTGAAATATAACCCTAAATGTAAAATCGTCCTTCAAGACACGTAACAAATAAATGGTTAAACAAATGAATACATATATGAAGACGAGAAATCGTCAGTGCAGAGCTGCAGAGGAATGTACCAGGTTAAGGAATGATGCTGATGTAGGAAACTAGATAATACAATCCACCAAACTACCTTCACAATATTTCTATGACTCTTATTTTTTTTTAAACAAAACTTAAATAAAATTTTAGAGTTGCAAGAGAATTTAGTAACTCATTTAGAAAAAATTCCATAGTTAGCAAATTAGGAACCCGAGACAAAGAGAATGAATTACTCTGAGCGAGGGCAGGCTATACCCTCTGCTTTCTTTATCAGGACCCTGAACCCTGCAGGAGCACACTGTCTGCTACAAACACTTTCTTCACAAACTATGTCCCCTTAGTGATGTATTTTCCAAAGTGCTTCCTGAAGCCAAAGTATATTCAAGGCACTTTAAAAAAAAAATAATAAGGGGCTAGAGATGGCTCAGTAGTTAAGAGCACTGGCTGCTCTCCCAGAGAACCTAGATTTAATTCCCAGCACCTACACGGCAGATCACAACTGTCTGTAACCCTCACACAGACATGCATGCAGTCAAAACACCAATGCACATAAAACTTTAAAAAATTATTAAAAATAAAACAAATAACAAACAAAGTATTTATAGAATAAAGCCCAGGATAAGAAGATGACTGTTGGTTTATATTTAAAAGTCAAATCCTATTTTATCCAGGGGCTATGCATCTAGAATGTTGTTTTGCTATGGTCTGGATCTGAAATGTCCCAGACAGGCTCATGGGTTCAGCACTTAGTCTCCAGTTGTCAGTCCTTCTTGGGGATCTGTAGAACTTTTCGGATCTAGAACCTAAGTATCTAGGGCCCACTTAAAGGGTGGGCACAAGTCACTAGGGGTAGACTCTTGAGGGTTATAGGCTACTCCCCAATTTAGGTCTGTCTGTTTCCTGATTCATCAGGTATAGCAAACTGTGCTGCAAGTTCCCTCTACCTCAGATGGAGCCCAGTTTGATGAAAACATCTTACACCCTGAGCCCAAATAAAATTTTTTCTCCTATAAATCATCCTGCCCAGTAACATTAGAGGGAAAATACACAGAGAAGCAGGTTTGTGGCTGCAGTAGCTTTGCCCATGTGGTTCGCAGGAAGAATGGGGAAGAATTTAGAGCATAGAAAACTCAGAAATGCTGTGACCCAGTGAGTCATTCTGTGAGTGAGATGGAAGGCAGCTGAGTGTGGACAGGGCTGCTGAGCTGGCTGAGCTGTAACAATGCCGCATAGCATTGCTTCTGTGGATTAGCCTTTTACATTTATCACCAAGTGCTGCATACATGTCCTGAGCATTGCCTTTCTTTTCTTTTTTGAGCAAGGTGCAGAATAGGGTCTTACACCCTATTCTTGGGTTTGAGCCCAAGCTGGCCTCAAACTCAGTGCAATCCTCCTGCTTCAACCCCCAAATTCTGGGATTATAAGGTGTGAAACACCATACCCAGCTGTCTCATTCTTTCTTACTCAAAAATTTTTCTAAGGTTATTCTGCTCCAATGCTTTGATCCACATATTGAGATTCTGTTTAAACTTTCTGATGTCTTCTTACAAGTGTTTTTGATCATATTCACCCACTTGACACAACACTCTCTTGAAACCCTCTCCCTTTCTGTTGCCCCCTCCTTGGGTCTGAAAATCTTGCCAATGTGAAAACACTCTTCCCTGAGTATAATCCTGAAGAGTACAAATTATTCAGAAGGCTATGGAAACACAGCTCAAAGTAAGTTGTAAGCATAGTCACTGTCAAGATAAGTAACATGTATCTCTTAAGTGGTGGCTTCTATTTAGGTACTACCTACTAGCTAATTTGCTGGGGACAGCATACAATGACAGGGACTGCCTGAAGTAGGCCGGGATGGAGACATCTCAGTAGCCCACGGCAGCTCTTTGTAAAAAACAGTTGTTCCCATTTCTCCTAACCTTAGCCCTGGACAATGGCTGTAGAGATTTCATTTGCGTGTGACTGTTTTTCAGTTGGCCTTTGTATGCATAGTTATTCTATTATATCTGACTTTCTTACTTCTTTCTCCTTCTGCTCTGGTGAATTCTGTGACTAGATGTTCCTTAATGTAATGATTCTTAAACAATTAAAAACTGTCACATAGGGCACAGCACAGCACAGTCCTAATGGCCCAGGTGCATGCTGTGTGTTCTCATCTTGGAAACAATGCAATAACTGCACAATGGTAGTTCTGGATTAATGCTTGACTTGCAAAGAAAGTTTGAAGAAATTATTAGAAAATGAAATAGAGCCAACATTGGGACCCTGAGAAAGGAGAAAGGAGAAGTTTTGTACAACATTTAAGAGTGGTTCCTAGATAAGGAAGTATAGACTATATAAAGTCTTATATTAGTAAAACTAAGTCAAAACACTGGGACTCTTAGGAGAGTCATTGTGTGCAATGCACAGAAGCAGAAAGCTAGCGGAACTACTGACTTAAGGGTTAACTTGACTCTTTCTGGCCACTGCCTGGCAGCTTTGCCCGTGTCATTTATCATTAGAGTGTCAAAGGAAAATGCAAGTAGCTGACCTTGGAGCTCAGAGCTCTGAAGTATAATAAGTTAAAAGTTAAAGTTTAAATAGTGATAAGTTTGCAATTATTATTATTTTGGCTACAGGCCTGGGAATAGGGAAGCTTGAAACTTCGGGGAGCAACTGTAATCCTTAATTCTTTGTGGGATGTGATTATTCTTTTGAATTTGATTTGGCAGTGATTATACAATGTGTTTTTGTCTACCTGCTTTTGGAGTATCAATAAAAGACTGGGACAAGAGAAAGGCGTGTGAGCGAGTGAGCAAGAGAGCATGTGAGGTGAATGGAGAGAGCATGAGAAGAGACTGTGAAGAGCGAGTGAAGAGAGACTGTGAAGAGCGAGTGAAGAGAGAATGTAAAGAGTGAGTGAGGAGAGAATGTGAGATGTGTATGGAGAGTGTGTGTGTGAGTGAAAGGAAAGAGCATGTGATGTGTGTGAGGTGTGTGTGAAGAGTATGTGTAAGAGTAAAAGGGGAATGTACTGAGGTGTGTGGGAGTGTGGGAGTTCAAGAGAAGAAAAGCGCACGGGAGAAAAGCAGAGTGCGCAGTAGAACGCAGTGTGTGTGCAGCCTCAAGCTGCAAGCGAACGAGCGAGAGAGAAAGCAGAGTGAGAAAGAAAAGAGAGAAACTTAAAGCCTTGAAAAATTGCCTGTCAGTTTGTACCCAAAAAAGTAGTTTGTGCATATTTATTATGCGCCTTCCAGATATCCCTGCTTCCAGTTGAGAACTCTGATCCTGTGTTGAGGCTGGACCCTGACCCTAATTTAATTATTCTATCCTGTATTTCTTTTAGCCAGCACAGTCATTGTTTTTTTCAGGTAGCAATCTGTGTGTCCTAGCTTGTAGTCTAGGCTATGGCTCTGATATACCTGCCTTTATGGACTGGAACATACTGACTCTGAAGAGGACAGACACCAGAGAAGTATCAGACACTTACGGTACCCACTAAGCTTCTGATCATATATAAGTAGAAAAGAGGGAACTAAGGAATCATACTATTAACTACCTAAAATATCTCTAATATACATAAGTCAGTGTACAAACATACATATATAGTTTACATGAAAATTTCCCATCTGTGTTGACAATATTTCCTCCATCAGCCATAGAGCAACAAACAAAACTCCAACAGCAGGAACAAGCAGCCATCTTTTGAGTTGTGGGTCAGGGTTGTCCAAAAGATTGCCAAAACACTACAGGATTCTGTTATAACAGGATTCTGTTATAGCCCTTGGGTGCCACCCCCCAGACTCTACCCCAGTCCCTATTGCTTAAGACACAATGCAAACACAGAGACCAGAGGCTCCTGAGCTGGAACTGACCTGGATGCCCCTCCCTGGACCAGCTTTTATGGTACCAGAAGGTACTATGTAAGCTTCTAAAGGAGGGAAGCAACCAACAGTCGGTCCTACCTAGCTAGGATACCTATGAAGCACAACAGAGACCAGCATGGCACAATAACCATAGGGTGTGTAGTGGTGGTACTCATACCTTGACAGTAACCAACAACTCTTTAATTAAAGATACATTCAACAAGAGGGAAATCATGTCTTGTACTGGAAGGATGGCCAACTACTCAGGACTAGTGATGTCATGGACCTTGAAAAATCTGACACCATCATTTTATTAAACCAGCATAATCCCTAACTATATTCTAAATATGTTTCCTTAGACCCACAGAGAAATGTAGTCCTCACCCGTCATCAAGGAAGCTTCACCTTGTAACAAAGAGCATTTCAGAAAACCACGACCAATCAAAATGTGTGTTATAGGGGTTATAGAGGCTAGTCCCAGTGGATACATCGACAACATAACTCTTGCACCTAAGGCTCAGGGGACATTTCAGAGGAAAGAGTAGAAAAATTATAAGACCCAGAAGGACTGGGAGTTTGCTCTGAGACTGTCTCCTAGAAACGTCAGAAGCTACCCGCATAAAGTCTCACCAGCAAGGCTGCCTGAATATGAACGGAGCAAGGGCTACAACAGATATGCTAACATGGGTGGACACGAGCCCAGGCCTCAACCCTAGACAAAGAACTACAAACAACTAAGAAATGCTGAGAGTGGGAGAAATAGCCCTTCCAAGGGAGGAACACAACAACTAGTTATACAACACCAAAATCACCCTGAAAACAAACATACGAGTAACATTATACAGACTGCGCAGGTTCTATTTATGTATTTAGAAATACTAACACACACGCACATTGATGAAAAAAAAAAAGAGTACATAAACTTGAAAGATAGCAAGGTGGGAAATAAGAAAAGGATTGGAGGGAGAACAGGAAAAATTTTAACCTCAAAAAAGCCTTAAACGACAGAAAATGATACCTTTAGTAAGAGTGACTTGGTAAACTAGATAGTTATTACATCTGATCCCCTGTCCCACACATCTTTGTTCTGCCATTTTGGCTGCTTATCATAAACTATGCTGATTTCTACAATATATAAAGAAAATATACTTATAAAAGTCCTGAGAACTAGAATAAAATGCCAAGTGATAGCATTCTGGTTCTCTGGAGCTGGAGAGATGGCTCAGTGGTTTACAGCACTGGCTGCTCTTCAGAGCACCCAAATTCAATTCCCAAGATCTACATGGTAGCTCACAGCTGTTACCAGTCCCAGGGTATCTGACACCCTTTTCTAGCTTCCGTGGGCACCATGTGTGTGCAGATATACATGCAGGCAAAACACCAATACACATAAAAAAATAAAATAAAATTCTAGTTTTCCTGTCGCTGGTCACAAGTATGCACTATGCTGCTTTCTGCCTTAGCTGACAACTCTGAGGCTTAAAGAGGAAAAAAAGGCATCCTTTGATGAGAACTGGAGCCAGTACGACACTTTTAGAAACAAGACATTGGCTTTCTTGAGCCTTAAGTTGAAGCCTGACCCCCTTTTTTTCCTCTTAAGAAAGTATTATTGTGTATGTATGATGGGAGGGATCATGTGTACCACAGCATGGGTATGAGGGTCAGGTCTACACTGTAGAGTTGATTTTCTTCTTCCACTTTAAGTGGGTTCTGGGGATTGAACTCAGGTCATTAGGCTTGTGCAGCAAGGACCTGCAGCTGCTGAGCCAGCTCATCACCCCCATCCTTTTGTCTCTTGATACCTTATATCATATTCGATTGAAAGCCAACCTGAATTTTTTAAAATTTCCTTTCATGCTATGGGCATTGGTGTTTTGCCTTTGTGTATGTCTGTGTGAAGGTGTCAGGTCCCTTGAAACTCGAGCTATACAGCTCTGATCTTCCATGTGGGTGCTGGGAATTGAACCTGAGTGCTCTTAACCACTGACCCATCTCTTTAGCCTGCATCTCTTTAGCCTGCCAAACTGAATTTTAAGATGTATCATAGATCAAATAGCCTTAGGTCAAGTAAAATTAAATTCTGTAATAAATTGAGAAATGTTAAAATGCAGGCTGGTGGGAGCTCACAATATAAAAGCCCTTGCTGCCAAGACTGAGGACCTAAACTCCAGGTCCTGGACCCACACAGTGGAAGAACCGACTCCCCAAAGTTGTCATCTGACCTCTATATCTCCTTCCAAATGCACAAACAAAATGCAATAAAAAATTGTAATTAGATGCCAATAAGCAATCACATGGTCCTGGAACATACTATGCAGCTCTTGGCTAAGTTCAGTTTCAATTTTCATTTCAGATATATTATGTGTCTGTGCCAAGCCCTGGGAACACAACTAAAATATGGCTCTGAGTTTTGAAGTCTTCCACAGACCTATGCAAGCTCAAACCTACCCGACAGCAAGCTGGCAGATGAATTGGTAGATAAGATCTTTAATTTTCACTCATGAAGAGATATAGCCATTCAAAGATGCTATCTTTCTAAGCCATTGGGACTTTACCTTTCATGGTCACAAAATTATTGTTTTATTTCCCAGCATGGAATCTGCTAAGCCAAAGCTTCTCTTTTTAACCTTTTTCTTTCCTCTTAGGAAGACCATCCCAAGACCTCTGACTTAAATCTCACTGGATAAAAAAACAATGTGTATGATCACCTCTGGTTGCAATGGAGTCTGGGAAGGCAAGGACAGTCATTTTGTTTACTGACTTCTATACAGAATAACTAAAACGAGGTGGCTGGTTGAAAATGCATATTAAATAAAGCAAATTATACTGTCAACTACAGACACAGGAAGAGAGCATCAGCAAGTGGAAGCTGCTTGAACATAATTACAAGATGTTCCAAAAGCATAGCATTATTTGGGGCCAGTGACATTAGGAAGGGCTGACCATTTAACTCATTAAGTGGACAAAAGAAAAGCATCCCAGTAAGGGGAAAAATGTTAACAGGACCAAACAACTGAAGCACAAGCAATCTGGGGGCGGGGGTCAGTCTAACATACAGAAGTGGGGAAGGATGGATGTGTAAAATTGATGCTGGATATAGGGATCTAAGCGCTTGTCTCTCATCCATCATCAGGCCACAGAGGCCTGAGATGAAGTGCAGACTTCTTGTTTCTTTGGAGACTCAGTTGTGTCATGTTTTTCAGGAAACTGTCTTATGAGAGGATGCTTTGCTGAGAGCAGGCTTGTGGCATTTTTCTGGAAGTTGCCTGGTAAAAGGGCATGTGGAATTTTGCTGGAGGACATGTGATGTTTGGAAAGAGTATAACTCAACAGATAGTGGACAAGTGCTCTTGTATTGGTTCGCCTTGCAACTCTTTGCCAGTCGTTGTTGGTCTTCACTGATGACACTCTTAAATTGGCTCACCTTGCTTTCTTTGCTGATCTTCACTAGTCAAGACTTCATAGAAAAAATGCACCAAAAAACTTCTGCTGGTATTCCAGCTGATTCTGAGGACACATGCCAATCAACAGAATCTCATGGTTTCTTTTCAATCAAGCCGCTGCTACTGACTCATGTTTGGTGTTTGCTGAGTGGACTGGACTGCTGACAACAAAGATTGGAATCGCCCCAAAGAACTATTAACAGGTCCACAACCCCACTTCCTATTAATCTTTTGTTTCCTCTACCTCTGGTAGGTGGTGGGGTGGAAGGGAGGTTAAAGTAGGTTTTGAAAAAATCTAAGCCTACAGGTGCTCATGCTGGATGCCCCTCCCCTCTGCTACCTTTTGTATGGAGAAACACAGCTGTGAGTACGTCTTTTTCAATACCTCTTTACTCACAACTACAATGCTCTGATGACATCACCACTTCTTTGTAGAACAGTGCTGGGTACACTTCACTGAGCTCACATTCTTAGTGTTTGATCTATGCTATGTGACAGAACCACACAATCTCAAGAGAGCCCATCCACTGCCATCAAGTTCTCACCTCAGGGCCAGGCTTAATCTCCACACTTAGAGGCTGAATAGGGATGATCTGTGAAGATAGCCTGGACTACTGAGGGAAATCCTGTCTTAGCTGTGGTGTGTTTGTGTACCGCAATGGATGCACATGTAACAGCATTATTTAGCTATAAAGGCAATGAAGTATTGACATATGGTACAATAGAAATAAAAAGCAAAAAGCATCAAGGTTAGCCCAGTGGCAGAGCACTTGCCCAACAAGCTCAAGGTTCTGGGTGTGATCACAGTAACGCAAAGAAAACACTATGGTAAGAAGCTTCGAGGTGAAAGAGTCAAACACAAGAATGTCTTGTTTTCAAACTAAAGGTGATTTGTAAATGATACTTAAACTCCATTATAAGTATTTGCTTTAAAATAGTTAACTTTATTATGTGAACTTCACATCAATTAAAAAAAAAAAAAAAGATGTCACTGCTTCCTATACCAAGATGTCAAGTAGGTGGTATTTTTTAAATTTTTATTTTTTTTAAATCGTAAGTAGCCTTTGTCATACAGTTCTGCTCCTGTTTGCCTTTAAATGTTTATCCCACTGTTTTAGTAATTGTTTAAAACTGGCCTCTGGTTCATCCGACTATCTAAGCTGCAGCAGCTCTGCCTAGCCCAGCCGCCATGCTCGCTGCAGCTAGAACCGGCCCGCCAGAAACACCAGCCTTGCCACCCACTAGATGCCAGCATGAGACATGGTTCTGCCAATCTTCCAGGCTGTCTCTGCAAGGCAGGGCATTGCCCAGACCATTCCGCCATCCATGCCGGCCCAATAAGAGAATGAGACTCTAATTCTTATAGATTAATCAAAGGCTTTATATGTTTGATAATGAATAATAATGAGATGCTGATACAAAGAGAGTTGTATCCCAATTAGCTAACCTAATTATAAGTTTATAAGTTGTTCCCTACGAGTGCTCTCCATACCTGTGTGGTTCTCCATCCTCCTACTTCTCTGCCCTCTCTAGCTCTTCCTTTTTTCTCTTCCTTTCCCAACTCCTCCTCCTCCTCTCCTTACTCCTCCCACCTTAGCTCCTCCTACATCCCACCACTAAGTTCCAACTTATGATGACCAAAGGAGTGAAGAGTAAATGCACAATCAGGTGACCCTGTTATCTTCCAACATCTCTGGCATAAAGGGATCAAATACAGATGTGAGGAAACAAATCATCAAAATGGGACTGTGTGTCAGCAGGAAGGGGTTTAGTGTCGCCTACCATCATGTATTTTCGCTGTGGTTTAGCAAACAACTACTCACTGGACTACATGCATGTTTCGAGACTTGGATGCCAACACAATTTAAGCAATCTTTGAAAGTTCCAAGTGCTGGGTACCCAGAACTGTCGGGTATGTTTGCCTGTGTGCTAATTTCCTGGGACTTTGTAACCAGGTGTCATAATGGCCAAGGCTTAAACAAGAGAAACGAATTTCCTACCAGCTCTGGAAGCCAAAAGTCTCCAAGTGTAGTGAGGCAGAACATGTTTCCTCAAAGGCTCAGGGAGAAGTCCTGTCCCTGTCCCAGCTTCTGTGGTCCCAGGAAGCCCTTCCTCTCCTCAAGGCAGTGCAGCCTGTCTCCTCCTCCATGAAGCCTCGATCTCTGGGTTCCACCTTTCATCTTCTTATGAAGAAACCATCGTTGATTCAGAGTCTATCCTTTGCGGGAATGGTTCTGCTCTAGACCCTGAACTAACTTTTTACCTTCAGACCACTTCAAGTAAGGTCACATATGACAATCTAAGTAAACATGAGTTTGGGACACTTCATCTCAATCGTGTAAGCTACATTAAAAAAAGAAAAACCTCTGAAATTCAAACTTAGCTTCACAGATTTATAGTAATTTTTCCTCTGGGGAAAAACAAAAACCCAGAACTTTATTAAGAAAAAAGTGAAATCAAACAAACCCACAAAATCAATCTGAGCTTATCTATGAGCTAAAATTGAAGTAATTAAAAAAGAAACCGACCTCTTGGTAGAACCATTAAGTTGGCGCTGTGTCATTTATAATGTATTAGCCTTAAGAACAACACTGGTGTTACACTAATGCAACAATTCAACAAAGCCTGACCCAGGAGTAGACAGAAGCCTTAGACTTTGTCTTTCACTAAGAAAAGCTTTGCAAGAGATTCCAGAGGTGGAGAGGTGGCTCAGCTTCCAGTACACAGGTGGCCCACAACCTACCCTAACTCTAGTCCCAGGGGATGTGATTCCCTCTTCTGGCCTGAGTGAACCAGGCATTCATGTGGTGCATAGGCATGCATGCAGACAAAACACTTATACACCTGAAACACATGAAACTTCTTTAAAAGACAGAAAGATTGATCCCTAAGGTCATCTTCCCCCGTTATGCAGTGTTGGGGGCGGTAAAGAACAAACTCTATCGCTGAGTTATACATCCCTAGACCAGCCACATTTACAATTAGTTTCCAAACTGTGGATGAAACTTTATTATCATCATCAGTGTACAATACAATCATTAGTCAAATATCAAGTACTTGAAATAGCATAATGGAAATACAAATTTAAATGCTAAGCAAAAAAGATAATGGGTAGGTAACTTTGTAAGCAAATTACCAAATAAAAAGACAACACTGGCTGCCTGTTGACTTTTCGAACATCTTCCACATAACACCCAAGGAAATGTTTTATACTATAAAATTCTATATATTTTTAGGAATTTCAAGATTTATATGAAAAATGAAATTAATTTAAAAATTTTTGTTAGAAAACATTAAATATGAACCCAATGTAGAAATCTGAAGGTAGACTATCCTTTGGCAGAAAATAAATAGATACAAACATCTTAAAATAAGTACAGGTTCAATAGGATCATGGGAAAAATATATATCTTTACATTTTGTATTAATACTGAAATCAGATCAATACAGATTTAATATCATTTTAGGCTAACAATAACTCTGCAACACAAACTTATGAGTGGAAAAAATAAAATGTAGGAGGAAAAAATTTCTGCATATATTAAACTTCACAGACACCAATATACACTATTTATATGCAGGTCATGTGGCATGTTTTATTATTCCAAAACAGTTGAGCTTTACTGGCTGGTCCCCACTTAATGAGTACGCAGTATTTACACTGACTAAATAAAGCTTTTATAATTTAGACAAAAACTGAACATGAAATGCACAAACACTAGCATGAGCTTATTAAACACACTTTGGAAAGGAAGGGAAGACATGTTCATCTACACAAACATCATCAAGAGCAGCTCTGGACTTTTACATTTATTCAATCTTTAAAGAGCAGAAGGTTGTTCTCGAAACAGGAAGGTCCTGTGTTGCAGTCCATCCTTGTAAGTACGTCAGTGAGCTCAGCTGAAAGGAAAAGGCTACACGAGTAACAGAACATGAGGACTCAGGACTGCAAACACCTTCCAGAGTCCTGCACCTGAAAACCAGATATTCACAAGATACAGGCTTACAGGGACTGCCTACTCTCTCTTCTGTGCTGGCTATTTTATGCAGTAGTAGGTTCTAGAATAAAGTTTCTTTGAAAAAATAAAGTACTTATAACCAAGTATCTGTAAATAGATAAATGACAAAATTTCCAAATTGTCTCCCAATGGATTTTTTAATAAAGATTAAGGGCTTAAAAAATATATAGAAGTGCATTCATGTAAAAATGTTTAAAAATTAAGTTTAGAACATTTTCCAGTGTAAATATCATGGATCTGAAACACGTGCATCTGTTTTCTAGTTTGTGTTGTGTAAAAAGTTGATACTATAAAGTACTGTGCAGTCTTAAGAGGAAATCCCAATGGGTTTACCACCAATCCTCACGGTACGTGGGAACTTGTACTATGAACTAATTTAAAGCATGAGCTTCAGAGAAGCAGCCTGACCTCATCCTGTCAGCCTCCTGTCCACCAAACCGCTGCCTGCTGTTTCTGCAAAGGCTCAGAATGACTTCTGAGGGGATGCACAATTCCTTCACAATGACACGTGAAAGCCTGGCACTATGACAGCTTTCCAATGGAGTGTCAATCACTTCTGTAAGAAGTTAACGCCCACCTTATACTTGACACCCATGATGGTTTCTATCACATCAGAGTATGGGGAGTGTCTCCTGGCTCAGATTCACTGAGAATCTCTAAGAAGAAAGTGCAGTGTCTGCAGATGTGGCAGGCAGGAAATCCAAAGGACAGCACCTTCACTAGACATCTGCCAAAGTCCCTAGAAAACAATTCTAAATACCAGGGACACTAGCATGAGAGAATGCCCTTCCTAGGGAAGACTAACATCTCGTGGGGCATTCCTTGGCTCTCAGCTGTCAGAGAACTGGCTAACTACTTTGCAATATTTGCATTTACATGGTTTTCACTGTTAATAAAAGAAAATATTTTTTTACCTTCCAAATTGTTCTTGCTTCTTCTATAGACAAGTATATGCTAATTACTACTCAACATTACACTGAGAGCAAACCTGACAGTACTGCAAACACAACTGTAATTTAAGGAGCCAACAGGAAATACGCTGGCAAGCTAAAGGCTTGCACTAGAAGATGTTCGCCTTTTAAAATAACAGGGTGTGGGAAATTCGGGAGAGAGGGGAGAGAAGTGCAGACAAAAACGTTTAAAGGTCTTCAGTGCTCCTCAAAATCACATCTTAGAGAAAACAGCGGTTTCTTTAAAGAGAAAATGTCATACCATGTAGTGTCATAAGGCTACTGAATGAGGACCCAGAAAGAACAGCCAGACTAACTCAGAACATCCAAGCTGCCTTTGACCAACAGACCAGCTTTTCAAGTGAAGTGGACTGGAAAAACAACCCTTTTATGGCCTTCAGGGTAAGGTAGGGTTTTGTGCTTTATTTATTTATGGTTCTTTTTGACTGAGAGGGGAAATTTAATAATTCAGATTAGAATCCCCTGGGTTAAGTGGCACACCCATGAAGACAGCAGGTCCCAATGTCTTTAAAGGAGTGGCTGCTGGTGGTAACTTGCTTGCGGCTGTGCAGCTGGAGGTGCAGGAACTGCCACTGGAAAGCCAGCCAGCTGAGGCAAACTGGATGCTGTGTGCTGGAAAGAAGACAGCTCTGCAGACATCCCCATGGGCTGTGTGTACGCAGCTGTGCCAGCAGCCGCCTGAAGACGAGAGCTCTGGCTCATGTAAGGAGGATTGGAAACAGTGTCCTGTCCAGTGCTGCAAGTAAAGTTTCACAAAGAAAATCACATTTACTTTTGCCCAAGTTGCAGCAACAGATCACCATGACAAACAGGCCTTTTCCATTTTTGTTTCCAGCTTACGTAGCCATCATATTAGTAATTTAGCTTGTTGGTTGGTTGGTAGGTTTTTTAAGACAGTATTTCTCTGTGTAGCCCCAACTGTCCTAGAATTCACTCTGTAGACCATGCTGGCCTTGAACTCACTAAGATCTGCCTGCCTCTGCCTTTTGAGTATTGAGATAAAGGCATGTATCACCCCTGCCTGGCATAATTATTTTATGTCTACCAGAAGGCCAGGACAGGAAAGCTGACTCAGGGTGTGAAGACAGTGTTCATTGTGAAAGCACAAAGAGTAAACCTGGATCTCTAGCGAACCCCAAGGAGGGAGACAGACTCAGGCTTTTTGTCTGACCAGTCTAGCCAGACAGATAAGTATTTCAGATAAGTGAGAGACTAGACGGCAAAAGCTAGGTGGGTGGAGGTAGACTGCTCAGCAGCTAAGAGCACGGGCTGCTCTTCCAGAAGAGCAAGCTTGATTCCCAGCACCCACACGGCAGTTCACAACCATCTGTAACTATTTCCAGTGGATCTCAGACCCTATTTTGGCCTCGAAGGCATCAGGCATACATAAGGTCCAGACTGAGACTGAAGAAGACATCCTGACTTCTAGTTGTCATACATGCCCATATGGGCAGCAAACTAGCAGGTAAAGGTACCCACAGAAACACCACTATACAATACACAAAATTAAAGAAAAAAGAAAGGAGAGGGAGTAAACAGTGGCAGGCACAAGGTCACAAAAGTGGCCAGAGAAGCACCTGAGACAAGCTGAGGAGATGGGTGAGGAGGGTAAGGATTCCATACAAGCACATCGAGGAAGGGCAAAGAGCTACAGTGGAGAAAGGCCTAGCTCCAAGTAGGAGAAAGAAATCTGACAACAAGGAAACTGTTCCTTCTACCTGAGACGACAGTGAGCAATGGCTGCCTGCCTGCCTGCCTGCCTGTCTGCTTGTCTGCCTGTCGGTCTGTCTGTCTGTCTGTCTTTAAGGGCAGAGTCTTACTTTATAGTACTATGTAGACCAGACAGGCTTTGCACTCACAGGAATCTGTGTGCCTCTTCATTGAAAGTACTTAAGATTTTACATTTTTTATTTAAGCCTCGGGGTTCCATGCAGTAGTTATAGTTACAATGAGATGATATCTTGTAATCTCTTGTACATTATAATAGACTTTCAATAATAAGCTAAGGGAAAGGAATGTTCACAAAGCAACAGCAGGTAAGATTAGAAGGCTTATTTAACTAGCTTTCTCCAAAACCTCTCACTCAAAGTTCTGAAAGCACTGAGGATGCAAACTGCACTTGCCTGTGACTCCTGTGGCAGCTACTGAGAAAGCAGGGGCCTGCTCAAGATGCACCCCATGCCATCACACCCGCAAGCTTCCCTGTGACAAGAGCTTAGCATACTCAAAAACAGAACAGTGTGGTCTGCATCAGACCCTTGCAGAGTGTTTTGGGACTGACCACACATCTCTGCATCAGACCCCTGCATGGAGTGCTTTGGGACTGACCACACATCTCTACATTAGACCCCTGCACAGAATGCTATGGGATTGACAACACAGACAGACTGATTCACTCACACTCAAGAGGGAAACAAACCATACCAAACAGAAGGATTTTGCTTTTCTCCTATTTCTACTATGACATAAATATATTTAAAACATATTTAATTCTAAATCACACCAAATATGTTGCTTACAGTAGAGGATTAATGTTGATGATGTACCAGGTCTTTCTCCAAAATACCTACTGGTACTCAGAATAACAAAACCATAGTGTAACCCAGAGATACAGGTTCACTTACTTTTCAGGTAGTTTTTATGCCTACTCATGGACTTTGATGAAAACGGACCTTAGAGAGCAACTACAAATAACACCGAATATATATTTTCTGTCACAAAATAAATAGATAGGAAGATTTAAAATATGATTTTCAGAGAATGCTGGTATAGAAATAATAAACCAAATTCCATTGCCCAATCTTACTTCCTTTTACAGGTGAAAGCAGTAACTTTTTTTTTTTTGAATATTTAGGAGTACATACAGGTAAGTGGCCCCCCTAGCACTGCTTCATTAGGCTAACTTACCACAGCAAGGTACTAAGAATACCATGGCATCAATCCCTATGAAGGCCATTACAAGATAAAGATTTTTGCCTAGGGTCTTAACTGTGAGTTTAAATCTTAGCAGCTATCAAGGTATTATTTAAAGCAGCACCATTCTACCCAGTGAGAGCAGCAATGGCCACTTCAGCAACTCCACTTAAGAATAAGAACGGGAGAGCTGGCACAGCAGCACACACCTTTGATTCCAGGACTCAGGAGGCAGAGGGGATTGACCTCTTAAGAGTTCAAAGCCAGTCTGGTCTACACAGTGAATTCTAGGACAGATAGGTGTATGTAGAGAAACCCTGTCTGAAATAAACAAGCAAGCAACAACAAAAGTAAATATTGGAAATGTTACTGTAAAGAGAAGAGTATGTAAGTTCTTGTTCTAAAACTAAGGAAAATTAACACAGCTCTCCAAAACTTACCTTAAATATGGAGGTTGGACAGTATGTGCTGTTACTGAGTTCATATTTGGAGGCAGAGATCTCAGCGAGCCAATAGGATCAGGTCCTAGGTTATAGGTCTGGGCAACATTTACTTGGTGAATGCCATGACCCAGGTAGTTTCCACCATGTGACTGGACTGGATATGTCTATTAATCAAAGAGAAAAAACTTTGCTGTCTCAATGATTTAACTAAGCATACCTAAAACTTTAAGACATAAAAGAAATAAAATGTTTAACTATTCAGGGTACAATCTGATTCTACTGATCTTTCCACACTGGAACAAAAAGTGGAGAGTCTCCAATTTATGATATCTAATCAATGAACTTTTGCAATGTGTTTAATTGTTCTTTGATTTTCCAGGAGTTTTGAAGAAAAAAGTGGGAGCTGTATTTTTAAGTAGAACGTTGGAATCTATCAAGAGTGCCTATTAACATACACTGTACCATAGAACCTTCCCTTGCAGGGAAACCCATGATTACTCCAGATCACCATGAGAATGACTACTCTAACTCCCCCACATTGGAGAGAAGGCTGAAACAGAGTACCTCTCTGCCTGTGGGATGGCACTGGTAGGTGTGGTCTTGCTGGGGAATTGTGTCACTGGGGGGTGGGTTTTGAGGTTTCAGATGCTCAAACCAGGACGTACATATGTGTGTGTGTGTGTGTGTGTGTGTGTGTGTGTGTGTGTGTGTGTGTCTGTTGCCTGGTGATCCAGATATCAAACTCTTGGCTCCTTCTCCAGCCATGCCTGCCATGACAACAGACTAAACCTGTGAACCTGTAAGGCAACCCCAATTAAACGTTTGCCTTTATAAGAGTTGCCGTGGTCATGTGTCTCTTCACAGCAATGACTAAGACGCCTGCCTTCAGAAGAGATGAGAAGGAGCTATGAAATAAGACAAAGGGCATTCTTAGGAAACTGCAAAAAGTCACTGGATTCTTATGTAAACCTATGTAATTTTCACAGTTAACAGCCCTGTAAGGACAGAGTCTACTGGCCTACTCACAACAGCATTCAAAAAGCAATCCATATGTTTAATAAATACATTACAGTACTAATCATTGCCCAAGTTTTATTTAAAGCAAAGATTACATTAAAATCTAGTATAATAGGAATGCCAAATAAACTACATTAAATGCAATGATATCCTCTTTAGCAATGACTGGCAATCCACTGCCAAAAGGCTGAGACGTAGGAACCGGCTTCTGGGGCTCACCACTTGTAAGTGTCCTTCTCATACATAACCCATCCACTCTTAGTATATATGTTTTTCAAAACAGAATAGGAATTTTTGAAACTTCAAACATTTCAAGCAAACTCACACATGAGTTAATGTATTAAGAGGCTGTGTAAAAACAGTAAATGTTAGAAAGCCTAAAGAAGGAGAAAAGATCAGCTGTACAATCTGCAGCCCAGAGACCTAGCACAGGAGCGACCTCCCTTTACAGACATGAAGCAGATATACGGTTCTCTGTACAGTGGAGCAGACATTTCTAATTTATTCCAATTTCACAGCAGCAACAAACATCTTTTTAAAAACAGAAGTAATGGTGAATAAACTTCAGGAATCTTTTTTTTTAACCCAGAAATCCTTTCTAAGCTCATATGTAATCTTCAAAAAGTTCAGAGCATGGCATATTTGATAAATGCTTCTCCTTCTCTGGTGTGACAGTTACCACAGTAACCATTTAAAAAAAATACTTAGCAATTACATTGTGTTACATCATCTAATTTATGCACCCACATTCTAGTTGTTCTCCTTGGTGTCTCCTTCACACACTCCATTGCATGCCAGCTTTCATAGATTACATGAATTTTGCTCATCCACACTTAATTTAAATTTAATTGACCAAAATTTGAAAAGTGCTTCAGAATGGGGATACTGAAAAACTGAAGTATTCTCATGTCAGCTGGAGGCATAGGAAGAACTGGGAAGCGATGCTGCCAATGGGCAGCTTCTGGCAACTGCATCTCACAGCCCTGAGCAAAGCTTCGTCACACAGACTTTCAAGTCGTGAATCTAAGAAAATGTAAAGCATGCTCTGAGGATAAAAGAAGCTCATTAACTAATCTTTAAATAATCACCTAAGACATATTTGAAAGGTTTTTAAAGAATATCCGATTTCTTGTTAAATAGTACCTAGAGGATTTTCACAGCAGGCTCTACATAAAAGGATCCACACTTGGGGCTGGACAGATGGCTCAAAGGTTAAGAGCACTGGCTGTTCTTTCAGAGGACCCAGGTTCAATTCCCAGCACCCACATAGCAGCTCACCAATTGTATGCAACTCCTTTCCAGGGGATCTGACACTCTCATACAGATATATTATATACATATTACACACACACACACACACACACACACACACACAATCCATACTTGATAATACAGGACTTACATCTACAAAAAAGATTTATACCCCATACTTAGCTTGCTTACAAAGGCATATAAAGAGCCAGAAACAGTCTTTTCAATGTGTTAAAAATGAACTGGAATGTGTCTGTGAAATAGCATATCTAATCTTTATGGCTAACACTGTTTAGATAGTACTTCCTGACACCATCAAAGTTCAGTGTCTGTATATGAAGACCCCCCCACCCCTGCCAGCTCCATACACCAGAGGCTTGGATGCTGGGAAGTCTGGATTTTAACAACTTGGTATTTAAGAGCTAACTTTACCAATGAATCAACCCATTTGTTAGTGAGTCCATGGTTGAACATGCTGAAAGAAGGTGAGGACTTCCTGGAGAGAACCAGTCACTGGAGGCTTTGGAAGGTTGACTTTGTCCCAGACCTACACTGCACTGCTTCCCAGCCGCCAGGAGGATGGAGCACCTGTACTCTACCACACTGCCCTTTGGGGCGACGACAAGGGAGCCAGCTGCCTATGAACTGAGACATCTGAAATCACTAGGCTAGCCAAATAAACTTCCTTTTAGTTGACTTTTCTCAAGTACTTTGTCACAGTGAAGGAAAGTAGACACAGTTCCCAGTTTTGTACTTTGTTGTTGTTGTTGTTGTGAGCCTAATCTTTAATGGCTAAGCCATCTCTTCACATCTTTCCAGCCCTAGTTTTATAATTTTTTACTTGTGGGCAACAGATCTTTAATATAATGCTCTTAAACATTTTATTTAAAAAAAAAAAAAAAAACCTGAATACTTTCTGAAAAGCAGCGCTCACCTGCACTGGGACCCCAGCCGCTGTGGATGGGTAATGTGCCGGATGCAGCTTTGAATAGACTGAGTACACAGGCGCTTCGTTCACCAATTTGTTGTACAGGTCCAGAGCTTCCAGCACCTTTACATTCAACTCAGACAGTTCTGAATGCCTCCTGATGTACAAGACAAGTGTTTTCATAGTAACGCCATGACCGTTTACATGATGACCGGTTAGTACATTTCTATTCCTACATCAAGAGGCTCTTTTCATATGCAATGAAAGGACATTCACAAAAGAAAACTGAGAGGAGAAACTGTTGAGTTCTGTCAACAGGCTGGTATGTCTTCCTAATAATTACGGAAAAGTCAAATACACCTCATAAATTGCAATCAATTCATAATTTGGGTGCTAGAATTTAGCTTAATACATTATAGATTATGTCAAAAATTTAATTACAAAGAAAAATAGCCTATGTTTCAGTAGAAGGCTCTGCCTTAATTATAAATCCGACTAACACAGTATGTAGATAGAGACCCAGAGCCCTTGAGAAGTATACTGTGACTTAAATAGGAGCATGATGGGAAAAAAGACATACACATCTTATCAGATCCACCAGAGGACCACCAAGTAAATTTTTTAAAAAAATATTATCAAGAAAACACATGTAAAACCAATATATACACAAGCTAGTCTCCACTGTTCTCTATTCACTTAGTGGCTTAGGGTAAGCATTTCCATATTCACCCAGGAACCCACACAGTGAAATCCTTCTGATTAATAAAATTCTGCCTACTCCCCTGGGAGTAATGAATGACCACGTATAGCCATTGAATTTGTATAAATTAAATGGCTACTTTTTGTGTGGCCTAAGACATCTACAAGTGTATACTGGATGGGATTCAGTGTGTACAAAGAGAGGTGAGAAGCAGAAGAAACGGCCCACCACACAAATGGCCGTCTCTCCTTTAGTAACATGTTATCTGAGCAAACTAACAGGTGCTGTTCCTTCTCTGCAATAATCACAGGCAGGCAACCTCTATCTTCAGAAGTATCTATCTGCTGCAAAGCACCCAAATCTACAGAAAATAAGTGTGCATATTAACTGTACGAATCTGGTCTATATAACCCAGTGTACTGATGAAACACTGACACAATAGTAGAAGGCCATGAGCGTCATGCATAAAACTATCTTTCGAGGGCTGGAGAGATGGCTCAGCGGTTAAGAGCACTGACTGCTCTTCCAGAGGTCCTGAGTTCAAATCCCAGCAACCACATGGTGGCTCACAACCATCTGTAATGAGATTTGATGCCCTCTTCTGGTGTGTCTGAAGACAGCTACAGTGTACTCATAAATAAAATAAATAAATCTTTAAAAAAAAAAAAACAAAACTATCTTTCGCGATTCGATAATCCAAGGTAAAGGCAAGCTTTTACAGAATTACACTCAGGACTATACTAGAACAAGTAAGGACAGTGGAGTTTCTTTTCCTTGAAAGACAAGGTCAAGAGCACAAAAGAAAAACCAGCAAATGAAGTTACACATAACCAAGAGCAAGCTTTTATGAAATGGGGAAAGAACACAGAACTTAGAGGTTAACCTGAGCTGGAGAGACCAGGACTCAAGCTGGTCCTGAGGAAAGGAGGACAGGCAAGGTGAAAACGACTAAGGACAATCAGAATACACAGAGCTAGAGCGAAAAGGCCAACCTGGTGCGGTAGAAAGTCGGATTACAACCGTCTGGAATAGTCAGGACACGGTAGCAGTATGAAATCTCATGCTTTGTGATGACAAAGTGAATGTACAATTTAATTTTCTAACAAGACAGTTTTACTCTCATTCCTGGACCCCATCGGAATAGCAAACTGCTGCTGATTTATTCAAGGAAAAATGATTTATATTTATCTTTGAATTTGTCACAGGAGCAAACAATCCATGAGACGATAAAGCACTGTCCAGCTAGAAGTTGCATATGTACCCTCTGCTATGAAACACTGACATCAGCTAACCTACTCACTGCTGGACAGCCAGTTTTCATTCAACGTGAACTGACAACAGAAATGGGTACTCTGAGTTTTAATTCCTTTAGATATATTTCTTTAGTAAAATTCTTATTTAATAAAAGTGATGTTATGTTGTCATATCTTCCACTATATGCATGACACCATTCCAGATCAGCAAGTAGTTTTCAACAGCAATGATTTCTACTGTAAGATACAGAATGTTTAATTTTGAAAACCAATTTCACACTGAAAGGCATTTTAGCTAGCTGCATTTTTATGGTCATAAATAGCATTCTGTTGAATACCACAACATCTGGTCATTGTACAGCTCCCCAGATTTGATTTAGTATGCACTTCACTATTTCTTTCTCTCTTCTTTTTTTTTTTTTTTTTTTTTTTTTTGGTTTTTCAAGATAGGGTTTCTCTGTGGAGCCCTGGCTATCCTGGAACTCACTCTGTAGACCAAGTTGGCCTCGAACTCAGAAATCCACCTGCCTCTGCCTCCCAACTGCTGGGATTAAAGGCGTGCACCACCACTGCCCAGTTAGTATGCACTTCAAATGGTTTGGGTAAAGAATATTTTTTAGGCCCAGGAAAATGTGTACTGATACTGCTAGCCACATGTATGGCAAACTAGTCATTTTTTGCCTCAACTTTCCCATTCTGATTACTCACTAATCATTAGTAGCAGATGTATAAGTAGGTGTATGATACTTTCTCTAAAACTATGGTCAATCTACCACTGATTATTTCAGTTTTGTAAAAACACAAAGGATTTGTAAAAAATATGCTATGGAGGAGTGGAGAGCTGGTTCACTGGTTAGGAGCACTGGCTGCAGTTCTCAGGACCTAGGCTTGATCCCCAGCTCACAACCACCTGTAACTCCAGTTCCAGGGATCGGATGGCCTCTTCTGGCCTCTGTAGGCACCAGGTACATACATGGTGCTCAGACATACATGAAGGCAAACACTTACACACATAAAGTAAAAATGTTAAAATACATAATGGAACAAACCATTTTCCCTGAATGAATCACTGTTTGCCATTCATAGCTTTTAAAAAGATATATTAGAAAATTAAACAACCTAATTCTTTTCTTCATGTATGATTTGTAGAGCAGTTCAACCTCTAGGGGCTGGAAAGGGAGGAGAACAGAGAGTAATTCCTTCCCCTTGGACTTAACCGCTCAAGCTTCTCCTCCCAAATTCAGAGAGCTGGGAACATCCCTGTCTACCAGCAGTGCTGATGTCTGTTCTCAGAGCAGCAACCCCAGGGAGACGAGGGAACAGGAAGGGAACAGGAACACAGAGACATGAGAGAAGACAGGGGAAGTCGCTGCATCGCATTTAGCTCCCCAAATAAGGGATATCTCACTTGCTGTATTCACAGATGTCACTCCTGGGTCTGTCACAAGTCAATGCTCACCTAAAACGCCCATTTTCATGTTGTCCTTAATTCACTTCACTCTTTAGTACTCAATTCCAGCCCCCAAACAAAGTGACTGGTGTGATAAAGTGCAGGGGTCCACGGCTCTATGCATACCACATTACTGCCACTGATGAAAATAATGTTCCCAAAACAAAGAGCATCACCAGAAACCAGCTTTGAGAGTCTGGCAACTGAGAGTCTGGCAACTGAACAGTAATTGCAGTAGATACTCAATCCCATGAGCACTTTCACCAGCTGTAAACCTGCTCAAAACAAGTAAAGGCCTCCTCACCTATCAATCTCTTCAAGTTTTTCATCTATCATTGGACCCATTTGTTGGCAAATATCTGTAATACAGAAATAATTATAAATACAGAAACTTAATAGTGCTTAAGTCAGTTTCAACAATCTTTAAACAAGAGAATATGCATCATCATTAAAAATACAGAGAAATAAGCTTATGCCAGAAAAGAGATGATAAAAAAATCTATTTATAGTACCTTACCATCATAAATTACTATCACAAACCAGAGGCAAGGTCAACATTAGAATAAAAATTTCATCATGATCCTGGAGTCATTAGCCAAGTTTACAGGCTGTGACAGTTATCCCAAAGTCTGAAGAGTTTCTACAGAACTCTCAGCTAAGTAAAGCGAACCTGCTTCATAGGTATAAAGTATGTACACGCATGCACAAACATTAAATAGCAATACTTTTCATTTACGTAAGAGCTTTTACAACGCAGGGCTGATAAGATGGCTAAGCAGATGAAGGAGCTTGCAGTACAAGCCTGGTGACCTGAGTTTGATCCTAGGGACATTCATGTGGAACAGAGAGCCAGTTCCACAAACATATCCTCTGGCTTGCACATATGCGTATGGCATGCTCACCCACACATACACCATGCACATTCACGAGTGTGTGTGAATGCACACACACTAATAAAAATGCAAGCACCTCCATATAATTTCCAAATGTAAAAACAAATATAATAGAGGAATGCTCCATATTCATAACCAAGCTTCCTTCTATTAAAAAAAAAAAAAACTAAGCTTTATCTACTCACTGTACTTTTTTACAAAGGGCACTGTTTGGTTTTGTAGCTTTTCTGACAGGCTAGTCTAGACTGGTCTTGAACTCATGGCAATCCCTCTGCCTTAGACTTCGTCATGTAGGAATTACATGTATAATCCCCCTATGCCCAGAAGCCCAAAGTACCAGGATTTTTTTGCTTGTTTCGCTGGTTGGTTGCTGGCTGTTGTTTGGTAAGAAACCCAAGAAGGATTCATAAAACACAAAACACCTGTTTTTGCTTTAAAGTCTTAGAGACTAAATGACACGCAGTCAGAAGACAGTTAAACAAAAATAAACTTTTACACTTTGATTTGATTTAATATGATGTGACTTTTGTTTTGTTTTTTGTTTATTTTCAAGACAGGGTTTCTCTGTTTAGCCCTGACTGTACTGGAACTCGTTCTAAGATCTGCCTGTTTCTGCCTCCAGAGTGTTGGGATTAAAGGCGTGAGCCACCACCACCCGTCTATGCTGTTATTTCTAATTCTGCCTTTTCTTTAGCCAGTTTCACCAGTGATCTTACAGAAATACAAAGACTCCTTTTGTGAAATGGACACAGGCTCTGACAATATCTTCCAGGTGACACTTCTATTATTTTATTATACAAGTCTGTTTGTCACCAGAATTTCAAATCTTAAAAGGCAAATAGGAAGCAGAAAAAAACCTTCAAGATCCTATAAATAAGTAATATATGTTAAGATGAGTTCAATCTTAAGTAAATACCTTCCAAGTCCAAGAGGTCTTGGGAGTCGGGTTTTGAATCTTTTGGATCTATGCTCTGGAGAATCTGCAGGGCTCTATCCATTTTACCCTAGAAAAATGAAAGGAGATTCTGAGAAGTCCAAGGAGTTAACTGCGGGGAATGGAAAAGCACTGTTCCCACATATTCTAAAAGAATAGTATATTTTTAAAAATTCTTGGTAGTTTATTAAACAAAAGGTCGATACCTCATCTATATAAACAGGCTCAGGTTCCGATTTCTTAATTTCCTCCACATCATCATCAACTACATTCAATTTGTCCACCGTTGCTACAGAAACAGAATAAGTTTTTAAGTTTTTCAACATTTACATCAACATTACAAATGAGTCGTTAAATTTCTAAGTGGTCTATTATCATCCATAGGAAGAAAGTAGAAGCTCCTTAGTCATCACACTTCATAATCAATATCTCACATACAGTCATTCACTTATGCCACAATATTTACTCAGCACTCACAGTGTGCTAAACCTCCTTCCCAGTGCTTAGATACATGCAGGGAGTGAACAGAGCCATCTGATGTTCGTGGAACTCACAGTCGAGTGGGAAAGAGAGCAGTACCCACGGCCACTGTCACTGCAGCTGCTTTCCTGAAAACTGACTGCTACTACCAAGATGAATAAATATACAAGTGCATAGATTTTTATCACTAAGCTAGTTTCACTTATAACTGTATGTTCCATCTATACTCTGACCTCCTATATTTATAAATAAAAAACTCAACCTGTACTTCCTATTTGAACAAAATATAAACCCAACTTAACCTAACTTTAAGTTAAAATAGTATAAAGCTACAACAAAAAAGTATTACATAAAGATGGTTTAAGATAATTTATAAATATGCATATCCTGAAAACTACCTAATCAAGTTCCCTGGAGCACTGCTATTTGTACTCAATTTTAATTAAACTTGGATGGAAACAAAGTTACTACAAAAAACAATGTAAGTACAGGATGAGGTCCAAGGGACTCCTGCCATATTTGGCTGACTCTGAATTAATTACATGTAAAGAGATCTCAACAAGCCACAGGGACACAGTGAAGATCAAGACAACCTTTCATGCCAGGCATGGTGGCAAATGCCCTTAATTCCAGCACTGGGAGACACAGGCAGGTGGACCTCTGTGAGTTCAAGGCCAGCCTAGTCAACAGAGAGTCCAGGACAGCTAGGACTGTTATGCAGAGAAACTCTGTCTCAAAAAAAACAAAAAACAAACAAACCAACAAAAAAACACAAAAAGAGTACCTTTTACTATTTAAAAATGTTACTGGAGAGAGGAATCTAACCTAGCGCATTGCACATGCTAGGGAATCGTTTTATTAAACTACACTCCCAGTTAAATATTCTACTGTTAAAACAGCAGGTCAGCCTCTTCCAACTATGCCAAGAGGAAAATCACTGAATGTGATATCTTCTATGCTTTATAAAGTTCTCTGAAAAGTTCCCAAGGCTCCTATCAACTAAGAAAGCCGGAGAGAAAGCAGTGCAGTGTGCATCTACCTGACTTAAGTCTCCCTTCACCCAGCTTCACTTCTCCACGCTCTTCACTCTACACTATGAACACTGTACACGAAGCATGACATTGTCACCATATGCTCTTTCTGTAGAACAGGGAGGGTCAGCTCTGCCCTCAGCAATGGTCTGAGTGCACTATGAAGCCAGACAGGAGGTCTTTAGCATTCTGGCTCTATCTCATAGTAGACAAGTTCCTCCACCTCAGCCTCCTTTATCAGGGCAGCAAACATACTGGTTCCAGAGGCAGGAGAGCATGGGAGAGTGCTGACGGGTTTAACCAGCTGCTGTCACCGTCAGCATTACTAAGCTGCTTCTGTACACTTAAGATCTCCCACAGCATGCCTGGGCAACAAATGCCTGTGTCCTCAGTGTGGCTGACTACACGGTTTATAGTCGCAGGTGAAGGTCAGTGGCCTGCAGTCATACCCAGGTGGAATAAAATGTAAAACTTAAGGACTCACAAGTCATCTCGCTCAGCACTTGCTGACTTGTGGTCCCCGCCTTTACTGCAGTTCCAAAATCATTCTGTACAGATCAGATACAAACTGCTTCTCAGGTTTTGACTTAAATTCTTATTTTATGTAATCATCACTATACATCAACACCCAAAAAATCTGCAATACAAAATAAGAGCTCCCGGGACTGACACGTGATAAATTAGTCCCCTCATCTCTCTAAGAAGTAAGGTAAGCTGCAAAGCTATAGACACACGATTAAAAAGAAAGCAAATACTAATTACTTTTTTTCTTTGTCCTTCACTATGTAGACCAGGTGAGTCAGGAACTCACAGACATCTGCCTGCCTTTGCCTCCCAAGTGCTGGGATTAGTGGTGTGTGCTACTACTCAAATGTCAATAATAAATTCAAGGGAAGATAACATCAGTGGATTGACGGTTCTCTGTGAAAGTAATACCTTTTCACCTTACCTGTCTCAGCCTCTGTGCTTAGGTCAGCTGTTACAAAGTTGGAGGGGAAGAGCCCTGTTCCTCTGTGATTTTCTCCTTCCCACCAGTTGGCGTCACTGCAAACAACATGAGAAAGGTCATTTGCTATTCTCCATCCTGTCAAGAGGAAACTAAACACAGCTACTGGACTCTGACATTAGCCTCCATCCAGGTATACTAAAAGTTGTTTTTCTTAGCCAGGCTCAGTGGGACAAACCTGTAATCCCAGCACTAGAAAGGCAGAAATACTTTTTTCTTAAATTAATGAAAAGATAGTTAAAAATATTTAAATCAAAGAAAACCTATATCCCCACGCCTATCTTTTGAAGCAATTATCAGTGACTAAACCACAAGCCCAAATCCATCCTTCCACACTACCAGCATCCAAGGTAGAGGCAGCTCCCTTCCCTCTCTACTTTCCATCCTTTCACACACATAAAGAGAACTGAACTGACACGTGTATGGAGACGTGTGTCACTCCAGGGAGAGCATATAGTTTCATGATTAATACTTCTGGTGCCACTCATCTCTTTAAAGTTCTATGACAAGAGCACACACACTTAGTCATTTCTGTGAAGATGAACTTCTACAGCTCATTCCAGGTCATTCCCAGTCTCCCAACATTATAAAGACTGAAGAGTGCAGGGAGGTGGGAGAGATGCCTTTGAGAGGTACAAGTGGAATGATCTCTGAGTTTGAGGCCAGTCTGGTCTACAAAGTGAGCTCCAGGACAGCCAGGGCTACACAGAGAAACTCTGTCTCAGAACAAACAAACAAACAAGACTTAGTAACCACTCTGGTTAAGAAAGCCCATAAGCAACAACTATTCTAGGTTTGTTCAAGACAGTGACCTGCAAGCTAGGTGTGCTCATTCACCTATAGTTCTCAGTACTTAGAAAAAACTGCATGAGCCCCGGAGTTCAAGACCAGTCTGGATAAAAAGGCCAAAACAATGTAACTATTTCTGAAAAAACTGAGGGACAGGGAGTAGGGGGAAGGATGGACACATAGACAAAACTACTTGCTGGCTCATGCATGCTTAAGTTTTACAGATATTGTCAAATGTTCGTTAGAAAGACTGGTAGCTCACACTCCTTCTTCCCCAAGGACGTGAGGCAGTCATTTTCCCCACAGTGATAACCATCCACGCCGACATCTGATACCAGAAAGAAGGCGTCATGCTTCATCAAGCTCATCCGCGTTCTCCAGGGTTCACTAGTAGTACACTGTCTCTTCCACAAACTGCTATTGCTTTTTCTATATTGAGAGAGGGTTTCTCTGTGTAACCTTGATAGTACAGCAACTTGCTCTGTAAACTGTTTGTTCTTTTTTTATTATTATTTACTTATTTATTTTATATGAGTACATCATAGCTGTCTTCAGACACACCAGAAGAGGGCATTGGATCCCATTACAGATGGTTGTGAGCCACCATATGGTTGCTGGGAGTTGAACTCAGGATCTCTGGAAGAACAGTCAGATCACTGAGCCATCTCTCCAGCCCCAAACTGTTCATTCTTATCTTTGACTGTTTAGTTTTTCCTACTGGATCACAGGTATTTTTTTTTCATGGATTTTAGTTCTTTATGTACTTACAATGGCAACTGCTCATCTGAATTAAGACTGCCCCTGCTTTCACACCAATTCAGCAATTTTTCTCTATGTCTTACATGCTTTTTATCTGTCTCTGCCCTAAATTACTGTCTATTCTTCCAGAGACTTGTCTAATAATTCAGATTTTCTTTTTTGTCCATCTCCCATGCTTAGGTCACTAAATCATGTGGAATCAAACTGTATGTGCTGTGAGAAGCAAACTTCATTTTATTATATAAAGAGCTAATCAATGCAACAAGAATTACTAAAAGTCCACTAACGGGTGATCCTAGCCTTGCAGACTTGATTTAATGGTGGTGGGGGATACCCGGGGGAGGCGCACCCACTCAGAGGAGGAGGGGAGGGGATAGGGGTAAGGACTGTGGGAGAGGTTGACCAGGAAATGAGCAGTGACCAGGATGTAAAGAGATTAGGCAAAACATAAATTTAAAAAAAAAAAAAGCAGAAATAAAAAAACCAAACGAGCCTAATGCTTGCTCCCCTAACTGTCACAGCAAGCTGTGTCTGTTCCTGAGCCTCTCTCAGTGTCTCTCTCTATTCCAACAGTCTAGAGGAATTCGTCAGCTGCAGTTTTGTTCTCTGTGGATTCTGTTACTTGCCGTCAATCATGCTCCAAAGAGAGAAAGATTGCAGAAGTCAGCAATCCCTCAGTTTAGATTGCATGTCATCTGTTTCAGAAGTGAGTCCTCTGAGCAATACATCTGTGAGAGCCCCTACCCCTCATGCTGGCTGCCTCCAAGCAATACATCCGTGAGAGCCCCTACCCCTCATGCTGGCTGCCTCCGAGCAATACATCCGTGAGAGCCCGTACCCCTCATGCTGGCTGCCTATTTAACTTTCTGGATTCCATCATGTCTCCAAAGTTTTTCAAGTTCTTTGGGAAAAAGAATTTCAAAAGGAGTTTAACTGGAAATGCAGTTAATTCATGTGAGATGAGAAAGCCTAAATCTTTACAATACTAAGGTTTATCATGCTATTTATATGTTTATAAATACACTATATACTCTTATCTCTTAATTTTCCAAGAATTTTATAGATTCTCCATAAAGGCTTTGTATACTTTTGCAGGTTCTTCATTACTAAATCACTTTATTTTACATGTGTGCTTGAGTGTGTGTATGTGAACCACATGCATACAGACACCCAGCAGGTCCGAAGAGGAATTGCACCCTCTGAAACTGGAGTTACAGATGGTTGTGAGCTGCCATGTTGATCCAGTGAGCCAAATCCAGGCTTTCTAAGTCCTCAAAACTGCTGAGGAGAATTTCTGTTACTATTGTGAATGACACCTTTCTTACTACATTTTCTAAACATACCACTGATTTTTGTACAGTAAGTTTGTATCTAGTAACCATAACTTAAATTTAACTGTTAACCAATACCACTGATTCTCTTGGACTTTCCAAACGGACAGTCACAGTTATCTGAAAAGAAACCTTTTTATCTACTTTCTAGAAATTTCATGTGACAAACTATGATTCTTAAGGGTGCTTTTGATTTTTCTTTTTCTTTTTGATAGGACTAGGAAGCATATCCAAAGCTTTTTCATGTTAGGTTCAAACTCTGAGCTAAGGAAGAATCCTAGGATTAATGATAAAGCTATCTCCATGTCTCTGAAGCATTTCATTTACTGAGTTCCACAAAGATATAAAAGAGCTATTCATCACCTAACTTCTTAAGATCAAAGTATAATGTATCAGTAGCCCGGATATTCTGTATGCTAATTTCTACATAAGCAAGGACTCTCCATGAAAACATGGCCTCCTCACTTGTGTCTGTCACACGGGTGCTTGGCTACAGCAGAGGAAACACAACTGAGACAGGTGACTCCTCAAGACTGAAGCTGACTTGTCAAGATAAAAAGGAAATTAGGCTTTTAGAATAAAAACGGCATTTTCCTGCATTCATTATGGAAAACAAGAAAATAAAACAAACAAAAAACCCTACCTTTTGTATTGAGATTTTAAAAAGGAGATTAAGGTTCTCCCATCTAGTTTTAGGTCTTGGGCTGGCAACACTACTCAGTTAAAACAGCTTCCCAAGGCTGACAACCTGAGTTTGATCCCTAGGACCCATTGGTGGAAGGAAAGAGTTGTCCTCTAACCAACACACATATGATACAGCACACATGTGTGCCCTCCCATAAATAAATGGGTTTAAGTCTCAGAATCAAGGAAAACTCAAGCCTTTCTCTTCAGCTATGAGCCTAACCAGAACTCCCTGATGACCCTTATAATGACAGTGGCAGAAGGAAAGCAATGTCCTTGATGAGTAAGATCACCCCATAAGAAAACCATGGCTGCCACGAGCAAAGAAGCAATAAACTCAGACACTGCGCTGATACTGTCCCAGTCATTTCCTTACAGATTCTTACTTTTTTTTTTTAAATATACTTTTTTTTTAAATATTTATTTATTTATTTTATTGATGAGTACACTGTAGCTGTCTTCAGACACACCAGAAGAGGGCATCCAATCTCATTACGGATGGTTGTGAGCCACCATGTGGTTGCTGGGATTTGAACTCGGGACCTCTGGAAGAGCAGTCAGTGCTCTTAACCGCTGAGCCATCTCTCCAGCCCAGATTCTTACTTTTTAATCAACCCTTCTGTTGAGTGCTTAGACTCCTTTCAGTTTCTTACAATTTTTTTTTAAAGCCAACCCAAGGGGTTAGAGACATAGCTCCCTTGAATGTACGAGGCCTGGGTTCAGTAGTGAAAAACAGGGAACAGAAACCATTCCATCAAGATCTGAACTGAAGCAGCCCCAGGGAACCCTCCCATGCCACAGGTCTACACCAAACGTGAACTGGTTCTCAGCGGTCTGAGACAGCCTTTCTCATGGTATCACCATGCTGTCTTGCATGCCACTGTCTGCTTGGTCATTTTAACTTTCCTAAAGTTTCACAAAAAATCAGAACTGTGTTCTCATTCATTTTTTTTATTATAAATAGTCTATTACATAACATTTTTCTCTATAAATACAGCACCAAAGCAAAACCATATGTATGTAGCAACTTAAAAATAGGCTAGACCGGGGCCAGCAAGACGGCTCAGCAGGGTAAGGTGAAGCCTGGCGGTTTGAATCTGAGCTCCAGAACCCACACGGTAGAAGCTGACTCTTACAAGTTGTCCTCTGACTCCCATATCACATGGTGGTTGCGTGGGCATACACATGTTCATACATGTATGTATGTACACAAATAAATAAATGTACTCAAAAATTTAAATTACTTACCTTTACTTCACTAGTATAGGAAAGCAGGTACCTGCGCCATCTTTGTTCATAGCAACAGGCTGTCTGGTCTCACTAAGGAAAGTTTCATCAACTTACAAAAATTATTACAAGGACTGAACTCAGGTTCTCAGACTTAAAGACAAGAGTTCTGATCCACTGAGCCAACTCAACAGACCATATCCACTTCTTTTTAAAAGTATAAAGTTCATGCAGAAATCTCAATTCTCTATAACTTCAACATTTGGGAAACTGAGACAGAAGGCCTTAAAGGCCTTGTCTCCAAAAATAAAGAAACAAAAAAAAAAAAAAAACCAGAACAGAATTAGGCTCAAAACAGATCAATCTAGTTTGTTTCTTAGAGTTGTAAATGATAAAGGAATTGTAAGGGAAATTGTGTAGTATTTTCAGAGGACCCAAGCATGGCTTTTGACTGCTTTGATTGAGGGTCTCACTGCCTAGTCTAATCTTCAAGAAAATAATAAGAGAATATTGTACTATTTGACTAAAAGTCAAAAGCATGAATATTCTTTATTCTCATCTAAGGATATTATATATTTTCAGACTATTACACACAGAAACACAAAAAAGTATAAACCTACCTGTCATCCAAAACAGTAATAATTTCCCCATGTTTAAAGGTGAGTTCATTGTCTTCAACAGCTTCAAAGTCGTATAAGGCTCTGACTCTCCGTGCAGCCTTATTATTTAACTGACTCTCTGCAGGTGGGTGTAAAGCCTTTGTCTCCGTGTACTGCTGCTTCTGCTCTTGCAACGATAACTCAATAGCTAGTTGGAAAAATTAAAATGTAAAGATATCAGAATTAATTTTAACATCTAAAAGCTTTTTAAAAATACTAGATAACAATATTATACTTAAGAATAAGTCAAGCGTGTGTTTCCTTTTTCTCCCCGAGACAGGGTCTCATGTAGCCTTGAGCTCCCTGAGTAGCTGAGATAACCTTTAACTCCTGATCTCACCTCCACCTCTCACGCTGTTGGGACTTGAGGCGTATGCCAGTACGCCTGTCCAAATACTAACTGGTTAAATTCATGAGGGGACAGGGACACATGACATTTTTTAAAATAACATTTGTGCTCATCCCTTATTATCATCACAGTCTGTAATATACAGCAATTATTTTTATAGCAAACAGATTGTGACATTATAATATGGGTAGCTTTCCATATAGGACACCATGAACATATTTCTGTGCCTGAGTCATAACTCTGGCATTAGGAAAAGGTGAAATGTAATCTTCCCAAAGGTAGAACATGAAATATATATTACTAAAAAAATTAAATGAATCAGGTTCATCTTATATCATGTCTTTGCTTTTCCTGACTCTTAAGACCCTACAGCTTTTAGATCTGAGGTAGAAGCCTACACATTATTTCTTCTAATTTTTCTTTCAATAAAGCCTCCTAGAGAGACTCTTTTCACCAAATGACGCTTGGTGGCTTACCTTTAGCTATGTCCTCATCTTCTTTGTTTTTATTCACTGATGTCCCGTTTTTGGCAGCAGCTGAGACAGTCTGGAAGCATATGAGTAAAATGAGCACAGCCATTCTTTCAGAGGAAGCACAAGCTGTGTAATTACATGTAGATGCTAATTAAAAGTACTGGTAACTCAACTCCATTTAAAGTGAGGTTCCTCACAAGCAGTTAAGTAGCTGTTCTGAAATACTAGCACTAAACATCAGTTTTTCAAGAAAACATAAACACATAAAAGGCACACACTGACTAATACTTTGATAAATCTAAGAATCTGACATAGAACTTGGAGAAAGTACTGAAATTATTATAGAATGAACTGAACCTCAGTCTCGACAGTTTAAGGTCTTTTATTCAGGAGAGGCACTCAGAAGCTACTGGCTCAGAGCTTGGACAGAAAGTCATCTCCTGAAGTACACCTCAAGTCCTCCGCTGCCCACTACAGCCTAAGAGGAGCAGCCTTTCGGACTCACAAAAGATCCTCCTGAGTTTGATGGCCCTAGGACACGTGTCCAGGACTCTGAGCCACCAACAGTTCTTTTTTTTTTTTTTTTTTTTTTGGTTTTTCGAGACAGGGTTTCTCTGTGTAGCCCTGGCTACCCTGGAAGTCACTCTGTAGACCAGGCTGGCCCCGAACTCAGAAATCCACCTGCCTCTGCCTCCCAAATGCTGGGATTAAAGGCGTGCGCCACCACTGCCCGGCCCAACAGTTCCTTAATACCCATTTCTGAGAATGGTGAACAGAAGGGCAGATTGGCTGCTCTTTATTACTTACTAGACCACGCACCCTCCTTCCCCACATACTAAAGCTAGCCTCAAGTCTCCAAATGAGTCTCTGGTCTTACACGCCTAACAGCACATTGGTTTCTTACCTCTGGCAAATTGACTTTTCATCAGGAAATCCTCAGCTCCATGACTCTTTCACATCAGCCCTTTCCCACCAGCTCATCATTCCACTCTCATAATACAAGACACTCAAGTCTCAATGTGCTTCCTCTCTACATCCTCACCATCGCAATCTGGGGTCCTTTCTGCTTCCTGGTACTAGGACGGACAGCATCTAATCTTCACCCATCAGCCCTTATCACTGACAATTTAAATTAGCAATTCGTTTCCTATATATGACCATCTTTCAAATTTATAATTTTTTTAAAAAATTTTTCACTTATTTCAGAGGGAGTAGGGGGACACCTAACAATGTGCGTGAGATCAGAAGACTTTTTGAGCTGGTTCTCGTCTTCCATTTTGAGGTCCTGGAACTGACCTCAGGTCATACCAGAGCTGTATGGCAAGTTCGTTTACCCACTGGACCGTCTCAGCAGCCCCTTATCATTAATTGCTTAAACACAAGGCTGACTTGAACATCCTATGCTTTTCACATGACTCCAGACTTTTGAGTAGCATTCGATACATTATTTATATCTGGTTCAGTTTTTAAGTTTCTGGTATTTAGAAGAAAAGTACCAAACAATTAGATGTCTCTACTAAACAGAATCTATGTAAGTACCACACTAGACGATCAGGGGATGCAGATGGGAAACGATAAGACATTCCTTGCTGAGAGCAAGATGGCTGCTCGCTCTGCATGTGCTTACCTGCTGCCAAGCCTGATGACCTCAGTGACATCCTCAGGACCCACAGAGTAGTAGGGAACCAACTTCCACAAGTTGTCCTCTGACCACCTCTCTCTTATTTTGACACATGGGTACACACACACACACACACACACACACGCAGGAGCACACATAAATAAAGCCCACATCCCTTGCTAGCTTTTGTAAATACCTTCAGACAGTAGAGGGAAAACCTGGTCTGAATAAATCTCTCACCTTGGAACCTACTGAAGGAAAAGTAACTCCTTCTTCTTTCATAGACTTAATAGTTGCAGATATCAGACTAAATTGAGGGTCCTTCTGGAATTCTTCTGACCATTCCACCATTAGAGATTTTAGTTTTTCACATACTTTAGGATGAGCCTTTTAAGGAAGTGGTAAAGAAAAAGGAACAAAACAAACAAACAAAAAATCCTGAGTTAAAGTAAATAAAAGTGCATGGTGCTAAGTCTGACATCCCAACTTTGACCCCAGAACCATACAGTCAAGAGAGAGGTGACTCCCCACAAGCTGACCTCTAACCGCCACACATGCACGGTGGCATGTGCATATGTGCACATGCACATACATATACTCACAAGATAAATGAAAACAATTTAAATGTATTGACAGAGAATCACCACCAAAATCCTCTCAAGAATTAACAGAGACACAGGGCAGGCATCTCCAGACTAGCCCAGTAACTGACAGATGCTTAGCTTATTCACATTGTCAGGTACAGCTGCTTCATGGAGAAAAAAAAAAAAAAATCACCCCTCCAGAATACTTTATGTTCAAATGGCTAGAAATATTTTATATCATTGGCTATTTGCTCTGTTTTCTTAATACTCTCATCATGAGATGAGGATTTTTTTGCACTAACTTGAACAGCAGCATGAGAATGTTGCTTCAGAGTTTGTGTCTCAAGGAAAACATAAGAGGCCTCCCTCCACTCTGCTATAATATAAAGACATCTAGACACCAACTCTAGTGGGAGTCAAAACAGAACAACATCAATGTCTGGAGTCAAGACTCAGACACCTAGAGCTGAATCTCAGTCACAGACACCCAGATACCCATATCCACTATGCCACTCTCTAGCTGTGTGACCTTGGCAAAGCCAAGCTGCAAGAGTGGTTGTTAAAAATAAACAAGGCAGTCTACATAAAATGGTCAAAGCAGTCACCAGACCTCAACCAAGATGAGTTCTTACCAATAATACATATACATACAATTATACACACACACACACACACACACACACACATATATATATATATGCACACACACACACACACACACGTTCACACAAAGATACCAAGAAGAAAGAACCAGGGTGCTATAACTATCAAAAATCAAGGACAAGAAGTTTTAACTTATTTAAAAGTTGCATTGGTAATGCAACTTTATTATACATAATTAAATTAATGCACAGTACATGTATTTTGCAATGACCTAAATTTCTTTTCAGTTTAGAATTTACCTTATTTTTTATCACAGCACGTACTTCCGTTGCAAAATCACGGGAACATATTTCTAAATGAAATATCTTTCCACAGTTTGCCACACAAGCTCCAAGAAGCTAGCAATTAAGATAAAAACAAATATATAAACATCAAAATGGTCTCTGGCTTAAGTTGCTGAATGAATGCATTTTTAACAGGGTCAGCTGACAAGACATTTACTCACAGTTAACGCCTGCAGAGCAACATGAGGGACCTTATGGTTTACCCTTTTCATTATGGCTTTTAGGCAATCTTTCGCTCTAAAAAAAAATGGGAGAAAGTTAAGAATTTTGTAACAGTTTCCATTCAAATGTTAAAAATATAATGTATTTCCTAACTAAAAGCTTTAAAAATAAAATTCTGCAAACATCTTTGTTAAGTAAGTCTGTGTGGTTTTTCACAGATGTTCTAAAACTGCATATTCTAATATCAAGAGAGAAATCACTTTACCAAAAACCTAGTCAACATAAAGAATTATACTGTACAAATATTTTTTCTCCAGACAGACTGACCTTTCCATCAGCTAAGCCTTATCCTGAAAAGAGCTAGCACAACACACAATCGTAAAAGGCTCACCGATACCATGCTGTGCTCTGAAAGCAGGGTGCAGCACACGGCATGCCCAACAGCTGGGTCCTACCAAAAGCATTCATTGTTTACTTTCCCTCTTTATTATATTAACTATTGTGTCTAGAACGGCTCTCATAAAAGTCTACATCACAGAGAAATTCCTTCAATAACCAATGTATTTATTCATGGTTAGCATGCATTCCTGCTATAAAAGCCTTTAGTTATCTGTCTAAACACAGATCATATTTTTTGGGAGTGGGGTGGGGAATTGGGGATTCAAGACACGGTTTCTTTGTACAGCTCTAGCTGTCCTGGAACTCAGAGATCCACCTGCCTCTGTCTCTTGAGTGCTGGGATTAAAGGCATGTGCCACCTCCACCGGACAGATCCGATTTTCACTGAACACTGCCTTTGTTTCTCAGGACAAGATCAATATAAAACCTAGCCTACCGGATCTCTCTACTTCTATCTCCTGAACCAAACAGCTAATTAAATAAGTGTCACATAGCAGATTTAAAGAAATGCTTCCATAAAAATCTACATGTCAATGCCCTGTCACATGGAGTCACGGGCTAAGCAGGCTCCTTACCCATTGGGAGTGCTTCCAACCCTGTCACAGATGTCCATGATCAGACTCCAGTCTTCTGTGGTGTTGTACTCATTTGTGGCTTTTTCTGTAAGATATATGAACATACATAAAACTTACAACACATCTTTAAAAAGCATTAAGATAGCGACCCAGGCCAACAATTAAGAATCTACCTTTCCTCTAGATAAAGACAGAGAACTCAGGACGAGTTTCAGAAAAGAGTACACCTCTACTAGCTTCAAGTTTATCTTTATGTACTTTCAAGGTCTGGCTTTTCTGTTTGGGTGGTTTGGGTTTTAAGGCAGGGTCTCTCACTCTGTAACACAGGCTGGCCTGGAACTCACGTAAGGCCTCACCCTGCTGGTCTGGAGAGATGGACTGGTGACTAAGAGCACCGACGGCTCTTGCACAGGACCTGGGTTCAATTCCCAGCACCCACATAGTGGTTCACAACTGTTTGTAACCCCAGTCCTAGCATGCACATGACATATGGACATACATGCAAGCCAAATGCTTATACACATAAAATAAATAAATCTAAGCAAAAAAAAATTATATAATTTTTTTAAAAAAAAGCCTTACCCTGCCAAGAGTTGGGATTATAAACATGAGCTGCCAAGGCCAACTTAAATTCAGTTTTAAACTGTATCTTATAATAACATGAACTAAATGTTCTCAGATATACCAATAAAATACCTTCTAAAATTAATGATCACAACTGCAACCAATCCTAATCTGTAACAGAGTTTTTAAAATGTATCATCATTCAAAGAAACCTGTATTATGGTTTTTTTATTTTACATTTATCAGAGTGCATGCATGTATGCACACCCATGTGCGTGCAAGCATGTGTGCCACTGCTCACGTGTGGAGGAGGGGGTCATTATCTCCTACCATGTGAGTCCCTTGAACTCAGCTTGTCAGGTCTTACTCACTGACCCCTCTTGATGCATGAAACTGCTCAATGAAACATTATTTCCAACAGCAAGGGGGAAACTGATGAGTAAAATACTAAATATAGAAAACTTACAGTGGCAAATACGAAAATGACACATACAAACTAAGGTACAAACAAAGCACAGGACTCTCCTGACCTGTTGTTTTATTAGGACCTAGAATGCTGAGTCAAAAGAAGGCTAAGAACTAAAGGACTTGACATAGTTGCATAAAGATTTTAAGGTATCTTTATAGAAATGTAACTCACATTCTAATACAGTGCATGCATCTGACAATGAATAGTATAGCTAGTATAACTATAGGCTTATGTAACTATCACCACTAATTTTTACAGCATTTCATTTTCTCCAAGGAAATCTGTCCTGGGGGCTAGAGGGATGGCTCAACTCCTGGCACCCACATGACAGCTCCCAGTTGTTTTCAACTTCAATTCCAGGGAATCCATTGCCTTTGTCTGGCCTCTACTGGCACCAGGAACACAAGTAGTGCACAGACACAGCAGGTAAACGCTCATATACACACACACATTTTTTTAAGTCTTTAAAAATAAACAAAAACCCCGAAGAAATGTGCACTCTTGAGCAGACACGGCCATCTCTTCCCATGTCAAGTTCCTATCTACACAGTTATCTAGTCTGTCTTTTCACAAGTACAATCCTAAAACAGAGTTTCTGTGGCTTGCGTGCCGTTCAATATGATGCTTTCAAGTTTATCTATGTCATAGGTGAACTGACATTCTGTTGTACAGATATACCCGTTTTACTCACATCACCAGTTTATCGAATTTGCTTTTTTTGGCTAACAGAAATAATGAATTTTTGCTATTAACATTCATATATGAGTCTTAGGTTGATGTATTTTTCGTTCCTCTCTGACATATGTCTAACAAATCCCCTGGGTCATATAGCAACTTTAACTTTTTCAAAATAGGTATAGAAGTGTATACTTCCATGGTTATTAATACATGAGGGCTTTTTGTTTTGTTTTTTGAGACATTTTTGAGACAGTTCTCTTTACATAGTCTAGGTTGATCTCAAACTCACTAGCTGGTCCCAAACTTACAATGTGTAATTTTGTGTGTGTCCTGCTTCAGTCTCCTCCCCCTACCTACCCCCCACAAAAAAGGCAAAAACAGAAACAAAAATTAGAACACCATTAGGGATATAATACAGACAGCATTTCCCCATTCTGGGGCCCTATCTTAAATCAGTATTTATGTGTGTGCATATTTACAAGAGAGTGGGCAGGCAAAGGGGAGAGAAAAGAGGAAGTGCAACAGATACCACACATGGAGTCCCTGTAACAGACAGTGAGGAAAGGCTAGAAACCAGGCATCTGATTCATGCCTGGAATCCCAGCCCTTGAGAGGTTGAGGCTGAAGGGTAAAAGCCCAGATCATCTTGGGCTACAGAGTGAGCTCCATGCCATCTGGGTATTACTCATTTCATGTCTCATATAAAACAAGCATTACAATTAAGAGGATTAAGATTTTTCCAGGATAGTAGCACAAGTAACTCCAACACTCTGGAGGCTGAGGCAGGAACATGATGAAGTCTAGGTCAGCCTAGACTACATAGTGAAATCCTATCTCAAAAAGATGAGTAGGACTTCGTACATTGGCCATTCTGCTGCTGTTTCAGAGAATAATTCTTATTCACTATCTCTTCTCCCATCTCTTCCCTCAGCTCCCACTATTACGGCAGGACTGTCACTACTGCTGTGTGTAGCACATCAAACAGTACCTAAGGCCCTTGGTAAGTGTCACTGCCATTCCATGAATGAATGAACAGTGTGTTGGATGTACTTCTATAACCTATGATGCTCCTGCAATGGCTGCAACGTGCTGCAGTGTGGCCCTGGTGAAATCTTAGGTGAGCCTGGGTCTTACTGCTTGAGCACTTAAGATGGAGCTTCAACTGCAATACCGTGTGGCAACAAGAGGCAACGGGCAGAGTGCAGGGGCATCTGTGGCTCCAGCAACCTTTGTGGACTCATGTAGGAGGCAAAGCCTTGGAGGACTGCAAAGCACTTCTCCTATACGTAGCTTTATCCTCTGCGACCAAAGAATAAAGCACAATTATTATGATGGCTTTGTGTTTATCCTTCCTCAGCCTGTGACTTGTCTCTGCTATGATAGAACCTACCACTTTTCCTTTTTATAATATATCATGCCATAAAGTGTGAATTACTTGAAAATTAAATATGCAGCCATAGTCTCTTTTGTATGTATATCACTTCTTTCTTACATGTAAGCCTAAAGACGTGTATATGTACATTCATATGTGTATCTGACCCTTGTTTAGTATACAGTATAAGCCAGGAACAGAAAAATATTTTCACGAAACTTATTAGGCAGCACCAACATTTAAAACATTTAAAAATCTGCCCTGAGGCTAGAGAGATGGCTAAGTGATTAAGAGCACTTACTGTTCTTCAAAGGACCTGGGTTTGATTCCTAGCACCCACATACCGCACATACTGTGACACACCCACAACCATCTATAACCCATTTCAGGGGATCCAACAGGCTTACACGGTACACGTATGTGCATGTGAACACAATATTCATACACACAAGGTAAATAAATAAAAACTTCAGCAAAGAAATCTGTCCTTTCTCTGGACCAGGCATGGTGGCTCACACCTTTAATCCCAGGACTCTGGAGGCAGAGGCAGGAGGATATCTGAGCTCAAGGCCAACCTATTCTAAGCCAGCACAATACAGAGAAACCAGTTTCAAAAAAAACCAAGCAACAACAAAAGGATCTGTCCTTTGCCACTAATCTGAAAGGTCAGCACCATCATGAGCAACCTTGCTGACTTCCCCCTGTCCAACACACACAAACACTGCCCCATCAACCAGTCTATCTATCAGGTCTAACCTTGAAGGTCTAACTACTTCCGCTAGAACACAACTTTTCATGGTTAGTTTTTTCAGTTTCGGTTATGTAATACAAATAGGTACAGAGCCAATTCTGGTAATACCAAAAGCCTACCAATAATATAAAAATACAGAAAGAAAATATTCTTTACTTGATTTGAGTCCCACAGAAAATGGACATGTTCTGATTTAAATATTCTACCAAACCTACTTTACTCTGTATAAATATAGGGCTCACAATTATTCTCTTAAAAATGTATAAAAATGTGAAGGCTTTATAATGGCCTGCCAAAATGGACTTCATTTTTCAAGTGAACTAAGTAACAGTTAAATTATGTACTTAGGAATATTTTAAATTCCTGGAAAAGTTTAAATATTATAATTAAGATCTTTCTTTTATAGCATGTCACTCTGCCCAGTACTGGAACTGCATCTCACAGTTACCCAGTGTCAAACGCATAGAGGCGGGAGAGCTCAAAGAGCCCGCCTGGGGCCTGACTGTGAAACTTCCAAAGTTTGGTGGGTGTAAGTCATAACACTTCATCACCAGGCTTTGATTACTGTATATAGAGAACCTCAAATACACCATGAAACAGTTCAGAAAGTCTCTAACAATATCCTTACAATCACTCCTTCAGTACCTACAAGGAACAAAAAGTCTCCTCTACATGGTCCATTATGTTCACTGCACGGCTTTGAAAAGCATCCAAGTCTACCCATAAAACTTTCAATACAGCAGGCTGTATCAGTAATAGAACTCGAACTGTATAAAACCAGAGCTTCACCAAGAAATCATTAAAGCTCCTCCTCCTGTTTGCAAATAAGAACTTGTGACTAGTCTTTGGCTTCCATGCAGGACGAAGTATCTGGCATCAATTTGCGATTCTTCCAAAGCCAGCTGTAAGAAAGACAGGATGTATAAGACAACTGCTGTGGGAGTGAGGGGCAGGCTGGGCAGTTCTGGGGTCTCTGAAGGCAGGGAAATGTAGAGGAAGCCTCACACTTTCTACATGCTAGGCCAAGACTAGCCCAAGTGGAAAAGTCAAGAGACAAGGCACCAAAGAAAAGGCTTCTGAGCACAGGTCCTCAGGGAGGGCTCAGTGGGACATAGGTAAGGTGATGGTCCATGAACCGTCCATGAAATTCAGTAGAGATCTAGTAAAGGTTTTACTGTACTGGGAGTTGTCCTGCTTTTAAAACTGAAAGCGGTGTTGGTATGTTGAAGCCCTACACCTAGGATGGCAGGATCTGGAGATGTGGTCACTAACACAGTTAACTGAAGTCATAAGGATGGAGACCTGTCCTTTTATGGAGTCACTCCAGAGCTAGAAAGTAGGTGTCGCCCAAAGATAGCTCTCACCAGACACAAACTCTACTGGCACTCTGATCTTGGACTTCTAGTGCCCAGAACTGAGAAAATAATTTCTGCTATGTAAGCCACCCAGACTACAACGTTTTGTTATGGCAGCCTACACAGATTAACAAAAAGTGAAGAGAACATTTCATTCATTCAGCTGGAAGCCCCCAAAGGCCACATCTTAAAACAGTCCTTTAGAATATAAATTTCAAAATCAAAATTATGGTCAAGCTAACAGGACTTTCAAGATCATCCATTAATATAGCTGCTCGAGAGAACAAAGAGTAAACATAACATCTAGCATAATATTAAAAAGTACCCCATCCATGATGATTACTCCACAGATGCAGCGTAAGTCAGTACAAGGAGATGGCAGCATGATTCAAAGAAGTAGCTGTTACATGCACTTCTAAGAACGGAAAGCGAAGGTGACCACAATAAAAGAATAGAGCAGGTTTGGCAGAAGCCAGGGACTATAACAGTGGAATTTCTTAACTAAAAAGTTAAGTGTATCAACTGGAAAACTCAAAGGGGCTTAGGAATACAGCTCAGTGGTAGAGCATTTGCCCAGCACATGTGAGGCCCTAATGTCAAATACAAAAGCAATACAAACAAACAAACAAACAAACAACAAAGTCCTCAGACTTAAAAAGCAGATTTAGTAATGCAAATATAGGTTTAAGAAATATGAATGGGAGTTATAATGTTCTTTAAACAAGCAAATAATCAGAACCTCAACTGTATTAGGCTTTAAAGCTTACCGTAGAACAGTCACACAGAAAATGAACAATTTAAAATACTACAGGCAAAGACAGGTAGACAAACACATGTGAGTTCAAGGACAGCCTAGTCTACACAGTAACTTCAGAGTAACTTCAGGCCATCTAGAACTACATAATGAGTATCTGTCTCAAAAGCAAAAAACAAATTGCGGGGGGG
>NW_021604636.1:13411404-13455740 GCF_004785775.1 Grammomys surdaster | reverse complement strand
GGGGGGGGGGGGGAGTGTCTTGCAGGGAGGAAGAAAACCCTTACACAGTGTTAGCTAATAGTTTTGCAGTTTCAAATTCCAGCAAATTCTTCTAAATTTTATGCCCAGGGTAACACAAGGCTTATTGTTATGATACTGGTATTGCTAAATTAAATCATTATAATTAAATATAAATGTATTAGAACCAAATGATAAGGACTGCTTATAAATTGATTCATAGTTTAAATCTTTCATTAAGTGAGTATGAACTATTAACACTGGAAACCATCTACAGTACATACAGTTAGCTCCCTTAATGAATGGGGGGGGGTGGTGTCTCATAACCTAAATAGGCCTCAGTCCTGCTACACAGCCAAGAATGATCCTCAACCTCGTTTTTCCTGCCTCCATTTGCTAGGTGGGAGGATCACAGGCGTGCACCACCACACCCAGTTTGTGCACTGCTGGGGATTGAACCCAAAGCTTTTTACACATGCTACTCAAATATTTTACAAATGGACCTAAACCCACAGCCAAAATACAATATACTATACAATCTCCAATCATATGGTAAATAATGACTGGGGGTATATACAGATAGAAGACAATTGCAGAAAGCAACAAAATTGGATAATGATAAAAATACTATATACCAAAGCCAGGCATGGTGGTACACACTTTTAATCTCAACACTGAGGCAAGCACTGATTGGATTGCTGAACCTCAGGCCAGGCAGAACTACACAGTGAGTTCCAGGCCAGTTACGTTGGTCACTGACAGGTGCTCCTGCCTGCAGGGGCTGAATCTTGGACTCCTGTCTCAATTACATCTTTGTCAGCTTTCCGCCACTGGTGCTTTCCTCCACTTGTTAAGCTTATCCTAATTCCTTCTCACAAGTTGGAGGCTGGGCTGGGTGAGGTCTTATCCTGAAGTTATCACTCCCTTTATTTCAATTAGCATCAAGCTTTTCTTTACACATTATCTCCCTGAGCACAGGACTTAGCTCCATCACACTTCCTGCTGCTCATCAAACTGTACATTTTGCATTTCTATTTGTCCAGCTGCCTCTCTTTCATTAGACATCTGCAGGAGAGTGATTACTAGCAACCACATGACCAAGTCAATACTAGGCTGTCTTTAAAATCTCCTCTGCTAACACCAAACTCTCACAAGGATGGTATCCAGGCCACTCACGTACATCCTCCCCACTGAAAACAGGCTGGGCTGTCATAATTTACACTGCTCTTAGCACCATGCTTCCATGCTCCTATCAGTATGGTCCATTAAATCCCACTTACAGCATTCAACCGCTTTTCTACTCCAAAGTCTCAAAGTCCACAACAAGCAACATGGTCAAGCCTATCACAGTAATATCCTAGCCTCGGGTACCAATTTGGTCTTGGTCACTGTTCTACTGCTGCAAAGAGACACCATGACCAAGGCAATGCTTATCAAAGAAAGCATTTAACTGGGGGCTTGCTTAGTTTCAGAAGGTTAGTCTATCATCATCATGGTGGGAAGCATGGTAGCATGCAGGCAGGTACTGGAGCAGAACTGACATCATAATCCATAGGTACAGTAGAAGGCTTCTGGCATGGGCTTTATTTATTTATTGGTTGGTTGCTTGGTTGGTTGGTAGGTTGGTAGGTTGGTAGGTTGGTAGGTTGGTAGGTTGGTAGGTTGGTTGGTTGGTTGGTTGGTTGGTTGGTTGGTTGGTTGGTAGGTACGTTGGTTGGTTGGTAGGTAGGTAGGTTGGTTGGTTGGTTGGTAGGTAGGTTGGTTGGTAGGTTGGTAGGTTGGTAGGTTGGTAGGTAGGTTGGTAGGCTGGTTGGTTGGTTGGTAGGTAAGTAGGTTGGTTGGTTGGTAGGTAGGTTGGTTGGTTGGTAGGTTGGTTGGTTGGTTGGTTGGTTGGTTTTTTTAGGCAGGACTTCACTATGAAGCCTTGATTGCCCAGAAAGTCACTCTGTAGATCAGGCTGGCCTCTAACCTCACACTCACAGAGACCTGTCTGCCACTGTCTTTGCCTCTGCATCTCAAGTGCTGGGGTTAAAGGTGTGGTGTGTGCCACCACTACCTGGCTACCGTTGGTTGGCTGGACTTCTGAAACCACAAAGTCCACCCCCAGTGGCTTCCTCCAACAAGACCACATCTCCAAATCATTCTAATCCTTCTCAAGTAGAGCTGCTCCCTGATAACTAAGCATACCCTATGGAGGCCACGCTTATTCAAACCACTACACACAGTATTGCTCAGTTTCAATACACCAAGCTGAACAAAAAAAGAAATATTTATCATTATCTTTGGACCTGATCAGCATAATGTTAGTGCATTTTTGTGTTACTATACACAATAAGGTTATTAGGTTAACTAATAAAAAACAGAATCTTGTATCTCACACTCTCAGAGGCTGGGAATTCTAAATCCAAGGTGCCAACATGTGAAGAACACTTTCTTATTGCTTCTTTGTATAGCAGAAGGTGGAAGCCCAAGAAAGCAAATCCATCTTGATGTCTAATGTTTCTGAAAATACATATTTATGTATTTATCTGTGTGCATGTGAGACAGACAGACAGACAGACAGACAGACAGGAAGGACAGGAAGAAAGAAGGGGTGTCATCCATGTCGTCCAGCTTTCAGTCAATTCTGGAATCCCACTCTGCTGAGCACGTCTCTTGTATTTGCTGCTGCACTGCATACTCCAGAACGTAGGCCCATAAGCCACTGACCTTTTAAAGAATTTTCTTTTTGTCATGTTCATACATGATGTAGGTGCATGAACTACAGCGCATACATGGAAGTCAGAGGTCAACTCTGAGGAGGTGGCTTTCTCCATCCGCTTGCACAGAAGCACCTTTACCCAATGAGCCATACTGCAAGCCTATAAGGCTTTTAAAAATTATTTTTAAGATATATATTTTATGTGTATATTGACTTCATATATGTATGTATGTGCAACCACATGCATGTATGGTATCCATAGGGGTCTGAAGAAGGCAATGGAGCCTCTGGAACTGGAACAGAGCAGCTGTGAGCAGCCAAGTTGATGCTGGAAACTGAACCTGGATCCTCAGGAAAAGTAGTAAATTCTCTTAACAGCTGAACCATCTCTCCAACCCCGGGGCTTTTTTTGTTTGTTTGTTTTTATAAAAACTAGCATTAATTCTTTCAGGCAGTGGAGCCCCTAACAAGAGAAATACTTCCCTAAGGGCCCACCTTCCAATGTTGTTACACTGGAGATTATAAAATTAAAGGGAACATTTAACCACTGCAATCTTGAACCAAAAACATAAGCTTCCTATGTGTTAATAAAATCAGTAATTTTTATCTTAAAAATTTTAAGGAAAAAGAAAATGTAAATAAATTATTTAAAAGCAGAAGTAAATTGGAAACTGAAAGCCAGACGAGGAGGCCACAGCTGACAACCTCCACTGAAAACGCATGGCCTTTCCCTGCAAACAGCTCACTATAATTATCTGAAATAGTAAGACAAATGGATCATCCTGATTTATGAATAAATGATATATGCTTATGCTATTATGATTATTTGGTATTGTTTCCAGACTACATAATTCTCTTTCCTCATGAGGTAGCTGCGAACAACAAGCTGCTTCCATCTCAGTGTGCTGACGTGACACGCATGTACCACCATGTCTGACTTAGGCAGTGTTGGGGATCAAACCCAGGGCTCTGTGCATGACAAGAAAAAAAAAAAAAAAAGAAGAAGAACCACTCTCCAACCTGAGTTATATCCCCGTCCCTAAACCACACAATTCTTATATAGTTAAATTTAGGGGCTGGAGAGATAGTATAGTGGTTGAGAGCTTGCTGCTCTTCAGAGGACCCACGTTTGTGTCTCAGAACCCATGCCAGTTGACTCACTGTGGCACACAACTACAGTTGCTAGAGGAGGGGGATCTGGCAGCTCTCCTGGCCTCTGAAAGCATATGCCCACCTGGAATACACATGCATGCATGCACTCACGCACACATACCATTAAAACATACCTTTTAAAAAACTAAATTAAAAACAAAGCTGTACTGTGCGTTCACCAGATGAAGCGGTACACACAGCAGAGCTCTGACCGGACGGTAAGGATCCAGCACAGCGCCCAGCATTCTCTATATGCTAAATCACTCACTCCTCTGCCAAGAAGCAGCTCCACTTTGTGGATGGAGAAACAGACACAGAAAAGCAACTAGCATGGGTTATACAGCAAAACATCTCCATATGGAGGTGTACTCCAAGTGTAAGGCTCCAGTGTCTGAGACAGAGTCGCATTTAACCCGGACTGTCCAGGAACTTGCTATGTAGAAGGCCGGCCTGCTTCTGCCTCCAAAGTGCTAGGATTAGAGATGTGCACCACCACGCCTGCCTCTGAAGCGCTAACAGTAACCTAACTTCTTCATACAACTTGTGCTCAAAATTGCCAAATAGGTTCTTCCCAAGTTATTTTTCAATTTTTCTACACATAAGCATCCTAAAAATGAAGGATAGGACAAACGTACAAGTCAGAATCAAGCAAAAATACCATGATTAACTCCACTTGCTTATCACACTGACTACAGTATTCTTGACACTGGGCAGATGGCTCAGTGGGTAGTTAGGCACTCAAGCAATGTGCTCACGTGCATGTGCATACACACACACACACACACACACACACACACACACACAAGATCTAAATTCAGATATGCAGCACCCACATATAATGCTGGGTGCTGGGGAAGTAGAGGCAGAAAGATCCCTGGGCTTGCGGACCAGGCAGCATGCAGAGCCTTATCTGTGACCTACAAGTTCAGTAAGAACCTCTGCCTCAAAAATCCAGGTGTAGACCAACTGAGGAGGGCACGTGACTGGCTTGTGGCTCCCACACTCGTGCAGACACAGACAAACAGCTGCACATCTGTGACACACACTCCTTGGGTCTTGCTCTGTTCTCTTCCCTTCATGTGTCACATTATCACCTTTTTTTTAAAGACAAGTTCTCATTGTTGGGAGCAGACACAAAAGGAACGTGTCTTAAGTACTGCTATTTTGACCTCTGACTCCATTTTACCTAAGCTGACCAATTCCCTCTCTAAGCAACAAATTACTCAAAACATAAGGCATGTTCCTAACAACAGAAGGAACAAATGAATTTGATTGGCTGGGCAAAACAGTTACATGCAATGTCAGCCGACAATGATGGAACACTTGGGAAATCCCTAATCCCTGAGTTCTGACAGGTAAAAATTTTGTAACTTGGCCCAGGTGCTTGAGGTTTGTGTGCTTATAAACCCTACTCAAGGCTGCCAGAAGAGATCAGGCTCCAGAGTCCTTGTCTGGTGGTCCTGCTTGATCAGTGACTCTGCTATGTGCTGGGAATAATAACAGATTTTGCTATCACGAGAGCCTACTGGTGTATTCTGTCCTATTCCTCGTGGTGGACAACAGACAAGGTGAAACACCATTACACAACCCTGACTGACCTGAAACTCACTTTATAGAAGAGGTTAGGCTTAAACTCAAGAGATCCGTCCACCTCTGCCACCTTAGTCCAGGCCTTGAAGGCATCCATCCTCCTCCACATCCAGTGACCACCAACATTTTTTTCAAGCGACTAAGGAGTTTGGCAGATAAAAGAAAAATCGGGGCTGGTGAGATGGTTCAGCAGTTAAGAGCACTGACTACTTTTCTGGAGGTCATGAGTTCAAATCCCAGCAACTACATGGTGGCTCACAACCATCTGTAATGAGATCTGATGCCGTCTTAAGGGGTGTCTGAAGACAGCTACAGTGTAATTACATATAATAAATAAATAAAAACCGTGGGGCTGGAGCGAGCGGGATGGAGCAAGAGAGAGAAGGGAAGGGGGAAAAAAAGAAAAGAAAAATCGGTGGAAAACAAAACCATTTGCTTGCCTTTTATTACTTTAAATCACATACGAAAAGGGCAAAAACAAAAGAGAATCCAAAGGCAGATCGCACATTCCTGAAAATTCACTGTCAGGTGGCCAATTCTGCCAGAATGCCCTCCGTTAATACTCTTAGGTGAGGACCCTAGAAAACAAACATGCTCATGTCTACATCCAGCACCTGGGAGGCAGGAACATCAAGAGTTTAAGGCTAGCCTCAACTACACAACAGAACAGCCTTGAGACACTATCTCAAGAAGCAAATAAACAGGAAGGGGAGATGGTTCCGTTGGTATATTGCTTGCAATACAAGAGTAAGTAACTGAGTCCTCAGCATCCATATAGAAGCCAAGCCAATCACTAGCGAGGCAGGAGGGAGAACAGCCAGGCCTTGCTAGCCTGTATGGTCCAATCAAGGCATTCTACATACAGTCCGAGATTCCATTTCAAAAAATAGGATGAGTTGACTTAACATTAACCTCTGGCTTCCAAGCACATGTGTAGACATGTGTGTGAGCACACATGTACACATGAAATAAGCAAAAATTATAATCAACTTCAAGGATAAATAAAACAATGAGATGCTACTTGAACAGTTAAGATAACAAAAACCACACCATTGGGCCACTGGAAATTTCTGACATGAAACCGATATTAAAGAGCTTAAATTAAGTAAGTGGACACTTTAGAATATCAATACATTGTAGGGGCAAAGGACTATGCCCTGTGTTCTGTCACAATGATCTTCATTTCCTATATTAAATATGAACATTTATTAATTAGGCAATATTTATGAAGCTAATCAAATAGTAATTTTAGGAAAAAAAAAAGTCAGGACTGAAGAAAGATGAAGACCTGTGTACAGATGCCCAGTGCCTATAAAAGGTGTAGGGTGTGGCCACATGTGCACCTGCAATGTTGGGGGTAAAGGGACAGGAAGATGACTGGGATTTGTTGTCTAACAGCCAGTTCCAGTGGAGACCACCCAAGGGAATAAATAATTAGAGCAGGACACATGATGTGTCTACCTGAGCATGAGCATGTATACTTGGACGGACACACACACACACACACACACACACACACACACTGCATCCTTTCATACATTCATGCACTCAAGTTCTCAAATGTTACTAGTATTTCTAATACTCCGGGGGTTTTTTTGTATACCAGAAATGTAATTTTTATTATTAGTCAAAATAAAGTTAAATAAACGTAAAACATACTTGAAATACACCAACTTGACTGCTTAAAATTCTTTTTTAAAAAAGTTTTATTTATGTATATGAGTACACTGTAGCTGTCTTCAGACACACCAGAAGAGGGCATCCGATCCCATTACAGGTTTAATAAGAGTTACACTAACACATCACATCTCAGGACATACGAAGGTTTTCAAAAGAAGCTTCTCCACATAAGTTTTCACATTTACTTATACTCATTAAGGGGTGGGGCATGCATATACGTCTGTGCTTGTCAGAGGACAATTTGGGGGAGTTGGCTCTCTCCTTTCACCTTGTAGGTTCCAGGAATGTAACTTAGGTCATCAGGCTTGCTGGCAAACACCATTACCAGCTGAGCCACCTCGCTGGTTCTGTAGTCTCCTTATTCAATATAATTTTGGAGGGGGCATATCATCTTGCTGCATCTTGGCCTGGGGCTAATAACCCTGAACTCATGGAGTTAAATAGTCGTCCTGCCTTAACTTCTTAAGCACTTCTGAAGTACGTGTCACTAACTCATTTAAACAGTATACTGAAAGCTGAAGTGGTGCCATCTATAATTCCAGAAGCCCGGAGAGTCTGAAGCCAGTCTCAGCTACATTGCAAGACCCTGTCTCAAAATAAATGAAAATCATATCAAACATTCAAGACACGGTGGCACATGCCTATAATCTCAGCTACTTGGGAGTCTTTGACAAGAAGATTGAGGACAGCAACATGGTGAGCCCCTGCCTCAAAACACAGCCTGCTGCTGCCTCCTTGCCCATAATGCTGGGCATCCTGGCATTGACCTGTAGTCCCAGCACTCAGGAAGTTAAGAAAGAAAGATGACTTGACCCTGGAATTCAAAGCCAGCCTACGCTAAAACAGTGAGCTGATGTGTCAGGAATGACACTGAATAAAGGAGAGAGCAGAACAGAGCATTAAAAACCTGTACCAGCACTGCTTCTTCCTTCTAGACTTTTTATTTTGTTGTAGTGCAGTGCATTAAATGTAGGACGTGCCTGTGCTAACTAAGGAAGCAGTATCTGCTGGGTCATAAGTCCAGGCCCACGCCTTCTTAAGAGTCACACCAGTGAGTAAGCAACCTGAGGTGCATCAATCAACAGTCAGTCCCAACTAGAACGGTGTTACAGAATACTCCATTTTCATATTGCCTCAACTGGAAGTCAAATGAAGGCCCCCTGAAACTAACAGTGCTAGGTGAAAAGTCTCTACACGAAAGAACTATTTCCATGGGATGGTACAGGGACACAGGTGCTCGTCCTTCAAGCATTGGCTGTTACAAATCCATTAAGAAAACATTAAGGGCGCCTTACAAGATGGAAGCAATATTTACAATGCCTGGAAGAGCTGAAGATGCCATAGGCAATGTAAAATTCAGTCTTAACATAGAAATGCTCATTGGAGTGTAGGACTGCACACTTGTGATCCCAGCCCTTGGGAAGGAGCAAGAGACAGAAAGATTGAAAGTCTCAAGTTCCAAGATAGCCTGGGTTATACAACAAGATCCTATCTTCAAACAACAAACTATGGGGCCTGGAGAAATGGCTCAAGGTTTAAGAGCATTGTGATTCTTGCAGAGGACCCAAGCTCAGTTCCCAGCACCACACAGTGGTTCACACAACCATCCATGCCTCCAGTTTCAGGGAATCCAACGCTCTCTTCTGACCTTCACGGGCACAAAGCATGCAATGGTACACATACATACATGCAGGCAAAATGTAAGATAAGTATTTTTAAAAAGTAAAATAAAGCTAAAAAAAATTAAACTAACAAAAATAAATTAAGTTAAGGCCAAGGGGAAAGAACATATAGACAATACCAAATGTCTCTGGTTTCTAGAACAGTACTTATTTTAACAAGAGGGTTGGCAATACTGGCTAATACTGTGATTATTTTAGGAAAGAAGTTGTTGGCTAAATTACATTCAAAATCTTTGTTACTCAGGGCTGGAGAGATGCTCAGGAGTTAAGGGTTTATATAATACTAGGTTGGGCATAGTAGCAAATGCCTTTAATCCTAGGACTTAGGAAGGAGAGACAAGCAAATCTCAGTGAGTTCTAGGCCACCAAAGTCTACATAGTGAATTGCAGGACATCCAGAGCTACATGGTGAGACTCTACCTCAAAAAACGATATAAACAAACAAATAAATAAGTAAGAAAAAGAATGTACACTACTCTAACAGAGGACTAGAGTTCAGTTGCCAGCATCCAGGACAAGTGCCTTGCAACTGCTGTAATGACAGCTCCCAGAGGTGATCCAATGCTATCTTCTTGCCTCTGAGAACACAGGTACCCAGGTGCACATATCTACACACAGACCCACACAAATACACATGATTAGAAATGCATAAACTATATTTTTTAAGGATTGTAACTGTATAGGCATGGTGGAGACTACACTCCTAACACTGGAGAATCGATACAGGTGTGCTCCAAGTTCAAGACCAGCCAGGGTTATGAGGGGAGCCTGGCTGTGCAAAGACATGTTGTAACTGGAATTTAAAAAAAAAAAAATCAGCAGCAGCCCTTGCCTCCAGCTTACCTGGGAGGGTGAGGCAGGTGGATCCTTTCAGCTCAGGAATTTTAGAAGAGAGAGAGATTCCATTTCTTTAAACAGATGTCAGAGTTAGGGACAGCAGGAAACCACCGAGGACAAGGGATGTAGCAGAGTGGGAGAGAGCTTTTCTGGAGACCGTTAGATCCACAGCAGAAAGGTAAAGAGAAAGGCAAAGAAAGAAGGCAGCCATGGAGGGAAGAGTAATAGGAAATAAAGAAATGAGGAAATAAACACTTAAGTTCTATTTTGATGTATAGACAGCAGATAAGTTGTCCATTAGCCAGGGTGTGACATTCTCCATCACACATCTGCCAAGTCTATTCTTAATTAAAAGGATGCCTCTAAGTCTTCTTTGTTTGTTTCAAAGACAGAGCTCACTATGTATCTTTAGTTGGTGTCATACTTCCTATAGAGACCATGCTGCCCTCACGTTAAAGTGATCTTCCAGCCTCTGCCTCCTGTGGGCAGGTCTTTACTTAAACAAAAAAAAGTAATGTGTGACAAATCAAACACTACTTGTATAACCTGTTCACTTGTAGAAAACCTTCATTTCACACCCTTGCCTTACTTTCAAACTATAAGCGTGCCTGTATGTAGGAGACTACATAAAAATGTGGTGTAATCATAGAGGACTATCACATAGCCAACGCACCTCAATATGAAGAACATATGAAAAATGCCTATGATAAAAGGTGCAGACAAAAAAAAATACATTTTGAATACACACAAAAATGTATATGGTGTACTTCTATATTATATAATATACATGTTTACCAAATAGAACTTTCTTTTTGGAGAGTGTTTAACTCTGTGAAGAAGGAGGAGTGAAAAAGCTGCTAAGAATATATTCAACGGTATCTTGAAAGTTCTCTTCTTTAAAAAGATCAAATGTGTCATGGTATTAGGAACTGACAGAGTTGGCTGGCTGGCAGGGACGGGAGCTCACGTTGTGCTTTATACATTATGCTCAAAGTAGTTCACATTTTAAAGAAAACGTCAAAGATATTAATTAAACTTTCAAACTATCTGAAAGGACTAGCATGTCTGGAACCATGCAAGTAAAACAATGTATGGGAAAAAATTAATTACCAATAAATAAATAAAGCCATGTAACCAAAACTTTTTAAAAGTTAAAGATTATAACAACCATATGTTCAGGGACTAAATTAGGTAAATGTTATAAATTTGAATATGCAAAATCCATTTGTATTATTGGAATGCTTCTATTTTTACATCAAAGATCCTTACAAATTTCTGTTGGGAGTATTGATTGAAAGCCCCAAGTTACTTTTTATCAAGGTCTTGTGACAACAAAAGCAAAAAGAGGGAAAGTCACACATCAACCCTCCTTCTCAGAAGACACTTTTCTGGAATACAATTAAAATCTAGCTTCCTGGGGTACAAACACATGTATCTGTCAGAATGGATAGTGACGGCAAATGAAAAGACAAATATTTTATCATAGTCAGGCATGATGGCATATACCTGAGTACCCAGCATTCAGAAAGCTAAGACAGGATCTCGAGTTCAAGGATAGGCAAAGCTACATGAGAGTTCCAGGGCAGACCAAGATACATATTATGACCCCATCTCAAGAATAAAATAAAATAATGGCTAGAAAGATGGCTCGGCAGATATAAACAGTTGCCTCGAAAGCCTGAGGACCAGACACAGTGGTACACAACCCAGCACTCCTTTGGAGAACTGTCCCAGGAAGGCAGAAGCTCACTAGCCAGTAGGAGAGCATAGCAAGGTAGAAACAAGAGATTCTGCCTCAACAAGGAACGTCCTCTGCCACATGTTCCCTGTGGCACATGTACATCCAGCATGCAATAATATGTCAATTTTAAAGATAGCACAAACATCTAGCAATGAATGATAAACAGCCCAGAGCACAGACTATTAGACAGAGGAAAAAAGTACAGCAACAAACAGTGGAGTTAGGGCATAAAACAGCCAAGCAATGACTCTGAGCCAAAGGTAACAACAAGCCTGGTACTGAATCTAAGCAAATAGCACACACCCGGCCCTTCCATGTTTAAGCTGTCTTTAAATTAAGTTGTATATATAAAGTTCCTCTATCCCTGCATTTTCTTCCCCGAATTTGCCCTTCTCCTTTCCTATTTGGCTAAACCTGGCTTTCTGTTGCAGGATTTTCATTTTTTTAAAAAAAAACACTTCTTTATTTTTTTTTTTTATTTATTTTTTTAAAGATTTATTTATTTAATTATATATGAATACACTGTAGCTGTCTTCAGACACACCAGAAGAGGGCATCAGATCTCATTACAGATGGTTGTGAGCTACCATGTTGTTGCTGGGATTTGAACTCAGGACCTCTGGAAGTGCAGTCAGTGCTCTTAACCACTAAGCCATCTCTCCAGCCCAGGATTTTCATTTTTATTTTATTTTTCTGCAGAGTTTTTCCAGCTTGAGCCTGGTGATAACCACCTTGCTGGGTGGATGCTCACAAGGACAGTTGTGCCATTAGCCTTCTCTCCCATTCAACGGAGGAGGTTCATGCTTCTTCCTGCACATCTGGACCACTCTGCCAATCTGCTGACCTTTGTACTGTCCTCGTATAACCTGAACTTCATCATCCCTTCAACCATGCATAGACCGAGCATTATCCTTCTGCCTCATGAAACACGAGCTTCCTCCGAATGTGAGAAGGCGCACTGAAGTGCCTTTCACAAGCTTGCTGCAGTCAGTTAGAAGTCACAAAGGGACTGAACTTCATTTTGGCAGCTGCCTCTCTGGGGATTCCTGCAAAAGGGAAGGGGTCTACGTGCCATGCCAAAATCTTTTTAACACCAGCCACTCTGTCTTCCCAGGAAGTCTTCCATGTTTACTTTCTCTCCTTGGAAGCCTCCAGTGTGTGCTCTATTGTACATAATGTAAGACGTGACTGCTTCCTACTGAAGCAGGGCTGTCAGGGAGTGAGGGAGGGAAAGAACAAGGGCGACCTTTACTTTGGGAACTGCCTACCTGACACTGTTCTTGTCTTGCCTTCAGAGACAATCGATAGCTTTTAGGCAAAAGGGGGGATGGATACCATTTTCTGTATTCCCCATATCTATCAAGCTGCATTAATCACATTATAGGACAACCATCTACTTGAGCATGTATCCTTCCTTAGACTTGAGTGTCTTGTGAGCAAGAACTCAATATGTGTATTAATTTTTGTCTCTGTAAAACACAATACAATGCTTGATGCACACTAATCATCCCAGGCATTTCTCTGTTGAATGAAGAGTGAACACGGGAAACATACACATACTACAGTAATAAAAATAACGCTACAAAAAAAGGACATGGAATATCGCTGTAACATGTTCAATCAGCTAATGACGTGCTTTGCATTATTTAACTCTTTCACATTAAGAGTCCTTAAGGTCTGAAAAATACAACATATAATTTCCTGAAACTCATTTCAGAGCAATCTGAGCTCCTTAGAATTTCATTCCATTTTTTTTCTTCTAGTTGCATTCATCTACGTGGGCCTTAACCAATTTCATAGCCCATAAAACAATCTACATGAGTTTTGTGTTTGTTTGTTGTTTGTTTGTTTGTTTCTGTCTGAAGATCAGAACCTAAGAAAACTACACTAAGCTGTGATGCAAAGATTTCAGAAACCACTGGGTAGAAAAATAAACTGGGCAAAGCCACTCATAACATTGATACCAAAAAGATTTCAATTTGAAAACAGCAGGCTTCTAGGAAATTTGTCCTTGAAGAAAGAGTTTACAGGTTTTAAACTGGGCGTGGTAGCACCTACCTTTAACCCCAACACTTGGGAGGCAAAGGCAAGCAGGTCTCTGAAGTCAAAGGCCAACCTGATCTACCAAGAGTTAGAGGACAGCCAGGACTACACAAAGAAACCCTATCTCTAAAAATAAACAAATAAATAAAGTTCACAGGTTTTATATTTTAAATAATCTGTCTTGGGCTGGAGAGATGGCTCAGTTAAGAACACTCCCTGCTCCTCCCCGCTCTTCCCAGCACCCACACAGTGGTTCACAACTGTTCTTAACTCCAGTGACAGGTGATCTGACAATGTCTTCTGACCTCCTCAGGTACTGCATACAAGTGACAAACATGTAAGCAAAACACCCACACATGTAAATAAAAAACGAATAAAGAAAACATAAAATAACCTCTTCTATTTGGCTTTTTTACACTCATTTCATTAGAACAAAATGAAAGTGTTTACAGTCACAGTAAGAAGCACAGGTCTCAATCAAGGTGGAGGCCTACCCATACCTGGCATCCCAGAATTCTCTATACTAAGACTGAGGTTTTAGGAATTTGAAGACAGCCTAGACTATATAGAGACTCCACTCTGTCTCAAAACCCAATTAATCCAATAAAAATTAAGAAGTGGAATGTCTAACATAGGTATTGTTACAAAAGAACAATTAATTATTCCTTAAACAGTGACTAAGCCTCAACATGCTTCCTATATAATTAGACACTCACTCGATTTGAACATGATTTTGAGATTTATAACAAGATAAAGCACTTTCTAGTCTTTTCTTAACTGAACAGAAATTTTAACTGAACAAACTGGTGCCTCACTGCTAAAGTATGTAGCATTTTGTTTAACCAGAAATTTCTAAATCCTAAAACCTCGATAGGAGCCTGTTAACTACTGCTACAAAAATGATGCCAGCCTGTGCTTTTACTGTTTATATTATGCTTAAGCTGTACCCCATCCATCTTTTTTCTCATTCTGAAAGACATGCGCTACCAGAGTAAAGTTTGACTCCAACAAACATGGGTCGTTCTGGGCTATTTAAAGATTCTGGGAGTTTTCCTTTTCATTCTCGCAGCACCTTCAAAACAGTCAATAAATTCTGAAACTGCAACCAATAGGGCTTAGATGTGTGCTTACGGAAACAATGCCAGTTACACCGGGTAAGTCTAGGTCTCAAGTTCGAGACTGCCCTGGGCAGCAAACAGCAAACTACTGCACCTTTTTCTAAAAGGAAGGGTGTTAACGAGCTCGGGAGAAAGCAGGAAGTTTGTATCAACAACTTAAGCCTCCAACGAACCTGGCTTTTCCCCACTCCTGTTCTGGGTGACGGGAACAACCCTGCTCGGTACCCCAATCTCGAGCAGACAGGAGTTGACCCAGCCAGAGACGCACCGAGGCTGCCCCCCGCCGTCGAGAGCGGCGCCGCCCCTTCGCTCTACGCCAGGGTTTCTAGGCACTCGGGCCGCCGCCCACTTTGCCCTGCACACAGCGCGCCGGGCACCGCACTCACCCACATCTTGCTCGAACGGGTTGGCAGTGAACAGAGGCATCGCGCCGACAACCAGAGCTGAATCCCGACGGTCTGGCGGGGCTCCGACTGCCCTCACTGGGCGACCCGCCGCGGCTTCCTAGACGGCTTGGCCGAGCCGTGCCTTCACTTCCGCCGCCGTGCCTGCCCCGCGCGCGCCTGCGTGCCCCGCGCCTGGCCGCCGCTGCTCCAGCCCCGCCGGCGGGGCCGCACGACGCTTGGCTGAGTGCTAGCACCCTGTAAGGGCCTCACTGCTGTCCCAAAGACATGGCAGTCCCTAGTCCGATGCCTGATCAGGCACGGCAGCCGCCACAGTCACCTTTCCGCAGTGAGGACCCGAGAGAGCCACGGAACCGAGGGGGAGGGGCTTCGAGGCCGGAAGTTGTGGCAGCTGGCGATGCGGGAGGCCGAAGAGCTTGCAGAGCCAGAGAGGCGAGGGAGGGTGCGTGGCTTCGGAATGTTGTTTCCTTTGCCTCAGGCTGTGACAGCAGCTCTTCTCTTTACCCGAGTACTTCCTAGGTACCAGGTCAGGTCTTGCTACTCGGACCCCGCGCAGGCTCGGCGTCTTGGTTGCTATGGAAACAGAGCCGCTAGGTTGCAGATGCTCTTAGGATCCCTCGGTTAAGCAAGCCGAAATAGTCATCCTGGAAAGCGGTTGCAGAAAGACTCTTTGCTTCTCATTTCTCCTACATGAAAATACAGTTTGGACCATGGAATATAAAGACAAGTGAAGGGTCTGGAGAGGGGGCTCAGCAATTAAGAGCGCTTTGCTGCTTAGGTTTTCGTACCCTCCCGGAGGCAGGATTTAGAGCAGCCTGTAATGCTTAGTACCAGGGAACCTGACACCCTCTTCTGGCTTCCGTAGGCATCTACACTCATCGTCCCGTACCCACCTGCAGACACATAAAATTAAAAATCTAATGCCTGGCGTTGTGGCCCACGCCATTATTCCCAGCACGTGGTAGGCAGAGGCAGACGGATCGCTGAGTAATTTTCAAAGATGAGTGAAGTACACGCAAGCATTATAGTGCAAAAACATTTATAATGACTTGGTTATTTATAAGAGTCATAAACCTGGCTTCCCACCGGATCTAGCTAGGCATTTAAATGAGTATATGTGTGCAAACACTCTTCCTGCAATACATTGCCCTGTACTTCCCCACCCTGCTTGATGTCTGTTCATATCTTTTATCACTGTCTAAGCTACAGCTAATTGTGCTATCTTTATTCATTAGAATATAAATTCCACGAGTTTAGTTCACTGTATGACCCCAGGATCTAAAAAACAGTATCTGGCAAGAAGGTGCTCAATAAATACTTTTAGAATGCACCCCTGTCTTTTGAATTGAAAAACACTTCTAAAGCTGGCACCTTGAGCCAATGAAATAGCTTGGCTGTAAAAACCCTTGTAGCCCAAGCTGGACGAGTGATGTTCAATACCCAGAAGCCAGGGTGGAAGGAACAAACTCCGGAAAGGTGTCCTCTGCCCCCACCCTTAGGCAATATCCTGAGCACAAACCCTCCAACTCACACATATCATAAACACATTATAATTTCTGTTTTTAATTTAATTTAAAAGATTTTTTTAAACCAGACATGGTGGTACAGGCAGGTGGATCAATATAGTTATCCACCTATTTAGATTACAGACCAGACAGGGCTGCATAGTGAGACCCGGTCTCAAGTAATTAATTATTTTTAAACTAAAGCTGGCAGCTACTAGTCAGTTTCAGCCATTTGTTGAAGTATGACCCCTCCTAGGACTTGAATTTTTTCAGTGATTTTTTAAAATTTCGAGAATTATTTCCACATTTAATTATTTATATATGGATTCTTGTTTCAGTTTTGAGATCGGATCTTCTGTAGCCCAGGTTGATCTCAAATCACTGGGTAGTGGAGGATTACCCTACAAATCTACATTTTAAACAAGCAGAAGTTAGCCGGGCGGTGGTGGCGCACGCCTTTAATCCCAGCACTTGGGAGGCAGAGGCAGGCGGATTTCTGAGTTCGAGGCCAGCCTGGTCTACCGAGTGAGTTCCAGGACAGCCCGGGCTACACAGAAAAACCTTGTCTCGAAAAACCAAAAAAAAAAAAAAAACAAGCAGAAGTTATTTTCTAACCTTTAGTATAAGTAGATGATAACACATTCTTCCTGTGTGAAATCATCTGAATGGAACACATTGTCAACTATAAAGTTAGACTCACAAATGAGATAGAAACATTTGCAGGTCAGTGGACTAGTTTTTTAAAAAGCATCTTAATCTAGAGCATTCAGGATATGTTTGGACACTTTCTAGGATTAATCCCCAGTGTTCAAATGGAAAACAAGTTACCTAGTAATTTGGCAGAACCTGTTAATTTTTAATTCTAGCATATAAGACACATGACATTCATTTAGGGATACTTGGGTAACAAGAATATTCTGGAATATAATCTGATATCAATCCACATGTGAATAAGGAGTCCCAAATAATTAGGTGGCTATCAAAACACTCACAGACCACACAGGATAACTTTAAAGTACTTGTGTTAAAAGCAAAGGGTTGAGGGATAGCCTTTGAAAATATCATTTTAGAGGCTCCTTGCTCCTGCTGTTTTATGGTGAGCATGCTCAAGTGTCTATATTTACCTACTAGCATACATACCTAGTGAGTTAGTGAGTTCCCCTAATTAAGAACAGTTTCGGTAGTGACCAGGAGCAACCCCTGTGTTAAGCCACAAGAGGACACTCCGGTTTTGTTACTTTACCTATGGAAGGAGTTGAGCATTTAAAAGGTATGTCTGAGATAGCCCGCAAATTCTGGTGTGCAAAGCAATTTGACTTGCTCATTTTTCTTAATGCAGTCTCTTGCATACTTATCTCCATGGCGACAGGAAATATAATCAATTTCAGATAAATCCAGTTTCTGTGTTTTTCTCGGTTACTTGGGCTTACAATCAACAAATCTGATACCTTTATCTTAGGCCACTTACTCATGTATGCACCAAGATCCATCTTCAGGCATGTTCTGATTCTGCCAGCACATGCTTTTTGAGTTACCCTTATTACTCCACAATAGAAACAGTGTTTTCCAGACATACTGTGACAAAGTTGAGTCTACTAGTTGGTAAAGAAACACCAAAGGTAGTATGCTAAATCTTGAAAGAGGAAGGAACATATTAGAGGACAGCTTTCTTAGGTGCGATTTCTGCATGGCAGCAGAGGCTATTGTCTTCTAGCTAAGTGAAGTAGATCACTTGCATTCACAACATCAAGGAAATCTGTCAGCTCAAAGTCCTGAATAAGGCTTATCCATCCAGAGAGCTCCTTCTGCATTCTACAGTCTCATTTCTTCCCCATCAGAAACTGAGCTAAATGGGATTCATCTTATTAAATGTAAATACCCACACAGAATTAGTGACTGGTGTAGTGAATTGGCAGATGCACGTAGAAGGAGCTGCAGTGGACAGCTGAGCTTCCTGGAGACTGCATGTCTTTTTGTATGTGGCAATGGGTAAATCCTGGAAAGGCATGGCCCTGGAAGCTTGGTCCAAGGATTGCTGCTGATATGCCTTCCCATGTTTGTCATTGCTATATTCATTATTTTTCTGACATGCTGTAATGGGACAAAAGAAGTCCCTTTCTGCCTATAGTCTCTTATAATTGATCCCTGGCCATTAGCCCACCCTATTGGGCAAACTTCCTACAGATTAACATGAAGATGAACTTTAGTGAAATAATGCTGTTTAGACGAATTAATGGTTTTATAGAATTCCTAATTTGATTGAAATAATTTTAAGAAGTAAAGACAGTTAGTAGAAAGTTTAAATTTAGAATCAAAAGTAGAGTGTGCCTCTCTCCCTTGTAGAAGAGTAAAGGCCACATGAGGAGTAGAGTGAGCTTCCATACATTATAGGTGCATACATTACACTAGAAAGAAAAATAGGCTTGGAACAAACTAATGATCAAAGAAAACATTCGTTTGAGGTCGGGTCCAAGGGTAGGGCCACAGGTATGCAGCATGATAAAGGAAGGCTGTCACAAGGAGTGGGTGATTCTATTACATTAAAAAAAAAAACTATTGCTTTGAATGTGTTGCTTATATTTTTCAAACTCTACCTTTAATAAGGGTTTTTAAATGCTTTAACCTCCCTTCTAGCCCACCACCCACCAGAGGTAGTGGAATTGAAAGGTTAATAGAACAAAGGAGGACGTAGACTTGTTTAGAAATAGTTCTCTGTATAGTTAAAACTTCCAGAGAGTTGTTAGAATTATGTCAAATACACTGCAAATGTCATTAAACTTCTTCCTAATTATAATGACTACCACTGTAAATTTTAGAACTAACATTAGTTCAATGGTTATTTGGCATGACACTCAAGATGGCTCCTTACCCTTCAATTCTGAACCTCCTTCCAGTAATTTGAATAGGATAAAGAGCACCAATCCGTTCTTCCAAATGCCTATCTAAATGCTCTGGTATATTCAACACATTAGTAACATTTTTTTGCTAAATGATTAACAAAAGTAACTGTCTTAACTTCTTATGTCACAGCAATTGTAGAAGCAGTGGTGCTAGCAATTAATGCAATTAAGGTTGTTATACCAACAATAATCAAGCCCACTACCCTCTTGTCTGCTTAAAGCCTGCCTCATTTCTTCCAGTACTTGCAAGCTATTTTTAGAATACGAAGGTTCTGTGATACTCAGGATACTAAAACAAAAGCTGGCTGACAGACCTCCATAACTGACATGCCGGATTTCAAAACACAAACACAATTAGAAGGTGTACAATCAATGCAACTTACATTAAATACTGTAGAAGAAACAAAAGTATTTTTAACTTGACAATTTAAAAAGTCTTAACACATGTGCTAACACCTGTGCTAAATCCAGATCCTGCCCCAACTTTATCTCTTGCTAACATAACATCATAGAGAACTGCAGCTAATTTCCATATAAGTCTCTGAAAATGTACAGAACCAGACTTACAAATGAAGACTGTTATTTCCAATATTAGATTGATTTCTAGACCAGTCCATGACTGAATCTGAATAACTGGTCACATTTAATAACAATACAAGAGGCATTATAACTTCTAATTATTCTCTTTTTGATTCTCTGTTCCACAAGGTCTAAGAATTTGAGGTAAGGCAGGTTGTCCCAGGGAAGCAATAGTGGGTCAGGAACTTATATCCAATAAAGCTTCCCAGTCACTATTGTCAGGGCACTCAGCAAGCTCACAGGTCACCATCATTCTTTGTCCTGGCATCAGCATGTCTCACCCATAGCTCTGGGAGCCACCATGCTCCTTCAGCATCCTGCAGATAAAACACAAACATGCCCTCTTCCCCATATTTAATACCTGATCGGGATCATGCCTTATGCCAGTAAGTGGATCCTTCCCTTTCACCTATGCATAAAGTTTTAACAATACATAGGGAGCTTATGAATTTCAAAAATGTTGCTCTGCTGAGCACTGATGCAATAGATACTGCAGATAAAATTATCCATGGCCTGAGGTCAGTATTTCTATTTTGGTCAAGCTTCAAAAATGGCATGTTTAGCTTGATCATGCTAGCCCTTTTTTGTCCTGGGAATACTTTTATTCCTGCCCATCATGTTAAAGCTATTCTTTAACAAGATCAACATGTCGACAGCCAAAGTACATGGCTTGAACCTGAAAATGGACCCCCAGACAAAGTTATTAAATTAACAGGCTAGCAAGCCAAGGATGTGTAAGATTCTGCACAAAACCTTACCAACCTAAGACAGAGGTGCATGGCTTTTGATAATGTATATTCCATGATGGGTAAGGAAGGCATTCTTGTCAGAACAACCTAAGACAGGCTCAGTCTTGTTAATGAAATAAAGGGGGGGGGGGTGAAAAGCCTTTGGGGCTGCACTTGGCAAGAATCTAACATGGGCCAAGGACAAGGAAATGGGCTGCTTGGCAGGAATATGACATTGACTAAGGACAAGAAAGTAGGCTTCAGGCAGGAATCAGACATTAGGCTAGAACAAAGAAGTAATTTCAGGTAGGAATCTAAATCTTAGGCTGGAACAGAGAAGTAATTTCAGGCAGGAATCTAAATATTGGGCTGGAACAAAGAAGTAATTTCAGACAGGATTCTAAATTTTAGGCTAGAACAAGGAAGTAGGCTTCAGACATAAAAATGACTTTGGGCTAGGACAGAGAAGTAGGCTCAGATACTTTGGTCATCCTGATAAGCCCTTAGAAACAGGTTTAAATGCCTTGCTTTTTCTTTGACTATTTGTGTTTATTGTCTTGCTTGTTCCTTGACTACTTGCATCTATTGTATTGCTAGACATCGACCTCAACCTAGAACTGACCTTAATACATGCATATAATTAAAATGGTATAAAAGCATAAAGGAGGAGGGGGGATGGGATTGGGAGTTCTAGGGTAGGGAAATGGGGAAAGGGGATGGCATCTGTATTGTAAATAAATAAAATATCCAATAAAAATAATTTTAAAAAAGAAAGAAAGAAAGAAATAGTCCTCTGGAGCAAATCCAGTCTTCATTGCCAAGATATCAGAAGTTCAGTTCACTTGAACGAGCAGGAGCAGCTCAATCCACTTACAAACACCATTCACAAATGAACAACATTTGAAACAGCAGATTGAAACACAAGAAACAGAGAGGCTCTTCCTATTGGCTAGACTCTGTGGAAACAACAAGAAGCTGCCTGAACACCACCAGAAGTTTTCTGATGCGTTTCTCTGTATGAAGTCACCAAAAAAAGATGACCAGCAGAGCATAACAATACCACACAGTGTCATCCATTGTCTGTTGGGTTACATTTATACCCTCTCCAAACACCACATGTTCTCTCAAGTGTCTGCTCTAGCAAAACATCACACATACTTTTTCCAGGCTGTTTCCAGAAAAACACCACATGTCTGTTCTCAGCAAAACATCCTCCCATATGTCTGCTTCAGCAAAAGCATCCCCTCATAAGACAGTTTCCAGAAAAACATCACATGCCACAAGTGAGTCTCCAATGAAACCAGAAATTTCCACTTCATATCCTGCTGGGGGCCAGCCCCAGGGATTGTTCTTTCTTGTTTGGTTCTTCTTGAGGCAGCAGAAGCAGAAGAGCATCTGCAGAGGTAAGACTTGGTCTTGTGAGATATTTAGGGTTGCTGTATAATAATAAAACGTTTACTTATCTAAGTCTAAGTTACTCTGCTACTATAGCTGATCTGCCTGAATCCCTGAGACCAGAAACTGCAGTCTCTGGCACTTAGCACCTCATCATTAAAACAACAGTAGATTATGCAAAAGATTAATTGCTAGAGCCTTTTCCCTTTTGCTCAGATGCCTCTTGCTTGCCAGGCTAGTGGGACATTTGGAACAGTAAACTTATATTGAACCAGGAAAAGAGAATCATGCTCACAGAAGGAAAAATTTTACACAAGCAAATATGGATTAAACTCACATAAATTCATATACAGATTCATGTATATATATTTCTTAAATCTCCATTTGAACCAGTTGGGCCCAGCTTTCATTCTATTTTCTAGTTATATTCACACACACACACACACACACACAAACACGCACACACTTACATATGTATATGCTCTCTTCTCTTGTCCTGATGTCACAATAATGCCCTTACCCTCAATATCATTACTCCCAACTTTACTTCTAAGTTCTTCTTGACTTCAGTTCTGCCTAAAAAGTTATCAGCTCAGTTCAGTTCTGCCTAAAAAAGATGTGCTCAGCTCAGTTCTATTTCCTTTCTTTGTCCTCAGCACTTATACATCTTTCAGAATACATGATCACATGGTAAAACGTTCACCACAAGTTTACACATAAGTCCAAATCGTAAATCAAATGAGACGTTTACAACAGAGAATGTTTCCATATCCATGAGGAGTAATTATCTGACTAAACATTCTTCACCTGTCACCAGCTGTCATAAAGAGATAAAAACTGTAACTTATATGACCAAGGTATTAGTGAAATTTTGTATAGATAAACCCAGTCAATAATTTATCTTCTGTTCTAACTCCTGTGGTAAATTGTTATTCCCTTTTAATGACCTTTGGTTAATGGATTTACAGCCTCTTGGAATATTCTCTGAGTGGTAGATGCCTCCTTGCTAACTCAAAAGCAATTAACTCATGACGCTAAAGATTAGCAGGGTTCTCATTGTAGTTTTGACTATCAGAAAGGATTTAATAGCAGTGTTATTAGAAGAGCTTTATAATTACTATAAATTTAAGAATTCTTATAGAATCTTCATTAAGGATTAAGAAATCATCTATTTGTCTATATAGCATCATTACAAGATAGTACATCTTCATTGTTCTGCAGAGATCTGCTCAAAAGGGTGGGACAATACCCAGTTTTACATAGATATGTATATATATGAAAATAACAGGAAAGGCATATTAGTAGCAGGAATCTTTCCTAAAATGGATTTCTCCTGGACCTTGCCTACTAGAGCAAAATCCATTATAGATTTTAATCTAAGGTGTACCCATCTCAGGAAGATCACATACAAGTTATTAGCTTGTTGGCTCCTGACTATGTCCCCCTTTCTGTTTAAAACAAACAAATTGTCTTTTTCTCTAACATTATCAACTTATACACATTAGAAACAATCATAAGAATCATAAAACTAGAACTTTACATCACACCTTAAACAGCTTATGTACAATATAGTCAAACAACAGTCTAACAAAACACCCTAAAATATCAAGCACTATACAATAATTAAGCAACACACCTTAAATTTCTATCAATATTCATTAATTAAATAAAACAATCTTAAATTTCTATCAATATACAATAATTGAACAAAACAACCTACCACCCTAGATGATAATAACCAGAACACATCAATGATCAAAACCATTCATCCCAATTTATGGGATTGGGATGAAGGTCTTCTTATATATTTTTTATTGGATATTTTATTTACAATTCAGATGTGATCCCTTTTCCCCATTTCCCCCCCACCCAGGAACCCCCATCCCATCCCCATTCCTCCTGCTTCTATGAGGATGTGCCCCCACCCACCAGCCCACTCCCACCTCCCCACCCACGAATTCCCCCAACATTGGGGCATCCAGCCTTCACTGGACCAAGGACTTCCTTTCCCACCTATGTCCAACAATGCCATCCTCCCCTACATATACAATTGGAGCCATGCATCCCTCCCTATGTGCTCCCAGGCTGGTGGTTTAGACCCTGGGAGCTCTGGTTGGTTGGTATTGTTGCTCTCCCCATGGGGCTGAAAACCCTTTCAGCTCCTTCAGTCTTCTCTCTCACTCCTCCATTGGGAACCCCATGATCAGTTGAACGATTAGCTGTGAGCATCTGCCTTTGTATATTTCAGGCCCTGGAAGACCTCTAAGGAAACAGCTGTATCAGGCTCCTGTCAGCATGCATTTCCTGGCATCCACATCAGCTTCTATCTTTGGTGACTGCACCTGGGGTGGATGCCCTGGTAGAACAGTCTCCAGACGACCCCTCCTTCAATTTCTGTCCCATACTTTGTCTCCGTATTTGCTCCCGTGAGTATTTCGTTACTCCTTCTGAGAAGGACCAAAGCACCCACACTTTGATCTTCCTTCTCCATGAGCTTCATGTTGTCTGTGAGTTGCATCTTGGATATTGCAAGCTTTTGGACTAATATCCAATTAACAGTGAGTGTATACCATGTGTGTTCTTTTGTGATTGGGTTACCTCACTCAGGATGATACTTTCTAGTCCCATCCATTTGCCTAAGAATTTCTCGAATTCGTTGTTTTTAATAGCTGAGTAATACTCCATTGTGTAAATGTACCACATTTTCTGATCCATTCCTCTGTTGAAGGACATCTGGATTCTTTACAGCTTCTAGCTATTATAAATAAGACTGCTATGAACATAGTGGAGCATATGTTCTTGTTATATGTTGGAGCATCTTCTGGGTATATGCCCAAAAGTGGTATAGCTGTGTCCTCAGGTAATGCTGTGTCTAATTTTCTGAGGAACTGCCAGACTGATTTCCAGAGTGGTTGTACCAGCTTGCAATCCCACCAACAATGGATGAGTATTCCTCTTTCTCCACATCCTCGACAGCATCTGTTATCATCTGAGTTTTTGATCTTAGCCATTCTAACTGCTGTGAGGTAGAATCTCAGGGTTGTTTTGATTTTCATTTCCCTGATGACTAAGGATATTGAACATTTCTTTAGGTGCTTCTGGGACATTTGATTTTTCTCAGTTGAAAATTCTTTGTTTAGCTCTCTACCCCATTTTTTAATAGGGTTATTTGGTTGTTTGGAGTCTAATTTCTTGAATTCTTTGTATATATTGGATATTAGCCCTCTATCAGATGTAGGATTAGTAAAGATGTTTTCCCAATCTGTTGGTTGCTGTTTTGTCCTATTGACAGTGTCCTTTGCCTTACAGAAGCTTTGCAATTTTATGAGGTCCCATTTGTCAATTCTTGATCTTACAGCATAAGCCATTGGTATTCTGTTCAGGAACTTTCCCTCTGTGCACAGGTATTCGAGAGTCTTCCCCATCTTCTCTTCTATTAGTTTCAGTGTGTCTGGTTTTATGTGAAGGTCCTTTATTCACTTGCACTTGAGCCTTTATACAAGGAAATAAGAATGGATCAATTTGCATTCTTCTACATACTGACCTCCAGGTGAACCAGCACCATTTGTTGAAAATGCTTTTTCCACCGGACAGTTTTAGCTTGTTTGTCAAAGATCAAGTGACCATAGGTGTGTGGGTTCATTTTCTGGGTCTTCAATTCTATTCCATTGATCTTCCTGCCTGTCTCTGTACCAATACCATGCAGTTTTTATCACTATTGCTCTGTAGTACAGCTTGAGGTCAGGAATGGTGATTCCCCCAGAAGTTCTTTTATTGTTGAGAATAGTTCTTGTTATTCTGGGATTTTTGTTATTCCAAATGACCTTGGAAATTGCTATTTCTATCTCTATGAAGAATTGAGTTGGAATTTTGACGGGGATTGCATTGAATCTGTAGATTACTTTTGGCAAGATGGCCATTTTTACTATATTAATCCTTCCAGTCCATGAGCATGGGAGATCTTTCCATCTTCTGAGATGATCTTCGATTTCTTTCTTCAGAGACTTGAAGTTCTTGTCATACATCTTTCACTTGCTTGGTTAGATTCACACCAAGGTATTTTACATTATTTGTGACTACTGTGAAGGGTGTCATTTCCCTAATTTCTTTCTCAGTCTGTTTCTCCTTCCAATAGAGGAAGGCAACCAATTTGTTTGAGTTGATTTTATAACCAGCCACTTTGAGGAAGTTGTTTATCAGGTTTAGGAATTCTCTGGTGGAAGTTTTAGGGTCACTTAAGTATACTATCATATCATCTGCAAATAGTGAAAATTTGACTTCTTCCTTTCCTATTTGTATCCCTTTGACTTCCTTTTGTTGCCTAATTTCTCTGGCTAGGACATCCAGTACTATATTGAATAGGTAGGGAGAGAGTTGGCAGCCTTGTCTAGTCCCTGATCTTAGTGAGATTGCTTCAAGTTTCTCTCCATTTAGTTTGATATTGGCTACTGGCTTGCTGCATATTGCTTTTACTATGTTTACTTGAATTCCTGATCTTTCCAAGACTTTTACCATGAAGGGATGTTGAATTTTGTCAAATGCTTTCTCGGCATCTAGTGAGATGATCATTTTTTTTTTGAGTTTGTTTATGTAGTGGATTATGTTGATGGATTTCCGAATTTTAAACCATCCCTCCATTCCTGGGATAAAGCCTACTTGATCATGCTGGATGATTGTTTTGATGTGTTTTTGGATTCGGTTTGCTAGAATTTTATTGAGTATCTTTGCATCGATATTCATAAGGGAAATTAGTCTGAAGTTTTCTTTCTTTGTTCTGTCTTTCTGTGGTTTAGGTATGAGTGTAATTGTGGCTTCATAGAATGAATTGGGTAGTGTTTCTTCTGTTTTTATTTTGTGGAATAGTTTGAAGAGAATTGGTATTAGGTCTTCCTTGAAGGTCTGATAGAATTCTGCACTAAAACCATCTGGTCCTGGGTGTTTTTTTGTTTTTTTGTTTTTTGGGGTTTTGTTTTGTTTTGTTTTGTTTTTTTTGTTTTGGTGGGGAGACTGTTAATGACTGCTGCTATTTTTTTTTTAGGGGTTATGGAACTATTTAGATGGTTTATCTGCTCCTGATTTAACTTTGGTATCTGGTATCTGTCTAGAAAATTGGCCATTTCATCTGGATTTTCCAGTTTTGTTGAGTATAGACTTTTGTAGTAGGATCTGATGATTTTTTGAATTTCCTCAGTTTCTGTTGTTATGTCTCCCTTTTCAGTTCTGATTTTATTAATTTGGATACTCTCTCTGTGCCCTTTGGTTAGTCTGGATAAGGGTTTATCTATCTTGTTGGTTTTCTCAATGAACCAGCTCCTGGTTTTGTTGATACTTTGTATAGTTTTTGTTTGTTTGTTTGTTTGTTTCTGCTTGGTTGATTTCAGCCCTGTGTTTGATTTTTTTTCCTGCTGTCTACTCCTCTTGGGAGTATTTGCTTCTTTTTTTTGTTCTAGAGCTTTCAGGTGTGCTGTCAGGTGTTTCTGTATGATCTCTCCAGTTTCTTTTTGTAGGCATTTAGAAATATGAGTTTTCCTCTTAGCACTGCTTTCATGGAGTCCCACAAGTTTTGGTATGATGTGTCCTCATTTTCATTAACTTCTAAAAAGTCTTCAATTTCTTTCTTTATTTCTTACTTGTTCAAGTCATCATTGAGTAGAGCATTGTTCAGTTTCTATGTGTATGTGGGCTTTCCATTGTTTTTGTTATTATTGACCAGCCTTAGTTTGTGGTGATCTGATAGGATGCAAGGGATTATTTCAATCTTTTTATATCTATTGAGGCCTGTTTTGTGATCAATTATATGGTCTATTTTGGAGAAGGTACCATGAGGTGCTGAGAGAAAGGTATATTCTTTTGTTTTAGGATGAAATGTTCTATACATATCTGTTAAATCCATTTGGGTCATAACTTCTGTTAATTTCACTGTGTCTCAGTTTAGTTTCTGTTTCCATGATCTGTGCATTGCTGAGAATGGGGTGTTGAAATCCCTTACTATTATTGTGTGAGGCGCCATGTGTGCTTTGAGCTTTAATAAAGTTTCTTTTATATATGTGGGTGCCCTATTTGGAGCATAGATGTTCAGAATTAAGAGTTCATCTTAATAGATTTTTTCCTTTGATAAGTATGAAGTGTCCTTCCTTATCTTTTTTTGATTATTTTTGGTTGAAAGTAGATTTTATTTGATATTAGAATGGTTACTCCAGCTTGTTTCTTGGGACCATTGGCTTGGATAATTGTTTTCCATCCTTTTACTCTGAAGTAGTATCTGTCTTTGTCACTGAGGTGTGTTTCCTGTATTCAGCAAAATTCTGGGTCCTGTTTACGTATCCAGTCTGTTAGTCTATGTCTTTTTATTGGGGAATTGAGTCCATTGATATTAAGAGATATTAAGGAAAAATGATTGTTGCTTTCTGTTATTTTTGTTACTAGAGATGAAATTATGTTTGTGTAGCTATCTTCTTTTGGGTTTGCTGGAAGATTACTTTCTTGCTTTTTCTAGGTTGTAGTTTCCCTCCTTGTGTTGGAGTTTTCCATCAATTATCATTTGAAGTTCTGGATTTGTGGGAAGATATTTTGTAAATTTGGTTTTGTCATGGAATATCTTGGTTTCTCTATCTATAGTGATTGAGAGTTTTGTTGGGTATAGTAGCCTGGGATGGCATTTGTGTTCTCTTAGGGTCTGTATGATATCAGTCCAGGATCTTCTGGCTTTTATAGTCTCTCGTAAGAAGTCTGGTGTAATTCTTATAGGTCTGCCTTTATATGTTACTTGACCTTTTCCCCTTACTGCTTTTAGTACTTTTTCTTTGTTTTGTGCATTTGATGTTTTGATTATTATGTGATGGGAGGAATTTCTTTTCTGGTCTAGTCTATTTGACGCTCTGTAGGCTTCTTGTATGTTCATGGGCATCTCTTTCTTTAGGTTTGGGAAGTTTTCCTCTATAATTTTGTTGAAGATATTTACTGGCCCTTTAAGTTCAGAATCTTCACTCTATACCTATTATCCTTAGGTTTAGTCTTCTCATTGTGTCCTGGATTTCCTGGATGTTTTGGGTTAGGAGCTTTTTGCATTTTGTATTTTCTTTGACAGTTGTGTCAATGTTTTCCATGGTATCTTCTGCACATGAGATTCTCTCTTCTGTCTCTTGTATTCTGTTGGTGATGCTTGCATCCATGACTCCTGATTTCTTTCCTAGGTTTTCTATCTCCAGGGTAGTCTCCCTTTGAGATTTCTTTATTGTTTCTATGTCCATTTTTAGATCCTGGATGGTTTTGTTTAATTCCTTCACCTGTTTGGTTGTGTTTTCTTGCAATTTTTAAAGGGATTTTTGTGTTTCCTCTTTAAGGGCTTCTAGCTGTTTACCTGCATTCTCCTGTATTTCTTTAAGGGAGTTATTTATGTCCTTCTTAAAGTCCTCTATCATCATCATGAAAAGTGATTTTAATTCTGAATCCTGCTTTTCTGGTGTGATGAGGTGTCCAGGACTTGCTATGGTGGGAAAACTTGGTTCTGATGCTGCTGGGTAACATTGTATTCTGTTGCTTATGTTCTTGCACTTGCCTTTCACCATCTGGTCAACTCTAGCACTACCTGCACTCATTGTCTCTGACTGGAGCCTGTCTTTCCAGTTATCTTGCTTCTGTCAGAACTCCTCAGAGTCCAGATGTCTTTGTGATCCTATGATCCTGCACTCCTGGGTGGAAGAGCCCCTGGGACTCAGGCTTCCTCTGGGATCCTGAAATCCTGCGGCTCTGAGTGCAGTGGTTCCACTACGATGGCTCAGGTTATGGTATCTTCATGGAGGCAGACCAGCTAAGTGTCTGCCCCAGCCAAAGGGACCAAGTGAGGGCAGGTCTTCTTATATAATTGCTTCCTGCTAAATTGGGGCAAGGAATTCCTGTTTGAGGACCAAGAGTGAAAAATGGCTACTTTTTTAAAAAGCTAGCTGTAGCATTTATTGTCCAGATTCTGCATTATCCAGTCTCAGTGTTGTCTCTTCAGTCTCTGTGTTCTCTGTCAGTACCTGTGTTGATTGTCTAGGCTCTGTGTTGGCTCTCCAGTCTACGTATTATCTGTCAAGTCTTTCTGTGATCGATCATTTGAGCAAGCCCTTTTGAAATTGATTTGCATGCATATTTTGGAGGAACTATATTTTGGAGACAGTCTGTGAGAGTGAATCACTTGGGCAATTTGCTTGTGAAGACATTTGTGTCTCAGCTGACAAGAGGATTTTCCCCTGGTCAGATCTCACTTTTGTAAATTTTGTTGGTAAGCATATTTTTTCCTTCCCTGTAGATATATAAGCATATCCATGTCCCCATCTTAAAATCATTGCAGGCTTCCATTCTAATGTCAACACATCCTTATAGTGTATTGATTGGCCAAGTTCCTCAGTTTTTTCAATAACCCAGTGTCTCTTGGCTGCTGTTGTTCCTTTTTCACCAACATTAAGATAATTTAGAGTTAACAAAGCATTTTTTAACCTGTCCCTAAGGGGTTTTACTCTCCCTTTTTGTTCAATAAGCATCACTTTTAAGGTACAATTGGCTATTTCTATAACTGCTTGTCCTATGGGATTATGTGGTATACAAGTAACATGCTTTATATTATAATTGGCAAAGAACTCCGTCATCTTGTTGGATACATATGTGGGAACATTGTCAGTTTTAATTTGTGCAGGTATCCCCATAATTGCCATTATTTCAAATAAATGTGTAATTATACAACCAGCCTTTTTGTAACTTAAAGCAATTGCCCATTGTAACCCTGAGTATGGTGTATATACATTTTTTTTTATTCCAAATTCTGCAAAATGAGAAATATCCATCTGCCAGAAGTCATTTCTTTTGGCACTGCTAGGGTTAGTGCCAGCAGGCAATGGAGTTTGGTTATATAGAGAACAAGTAGGGCGTTTTAAAATTATGTCTTTAGCTTGTTGCCAAGTGATAGAAAAATTTCGTTCTTTTAAACTTTTCCCATTAATATGATGTTGCTCATGAAATCTGGAGGCTTCTAACACATTTCCTATTAATAATTGACCAATTTTCTCATTTCCTTGAGCTAATGGACTGGTCAAACCTGTACCAAATATGAGTAATATATAACAGATAGTTTCTACTTCTGTTGGCTTGTTGCAATCGTATAAATAACAAAATTAATTCTGAGTTATCAGGTATAAATTCAGCAGTCTCTATATGCAGAACATCTCTTTCTGCAAATAAAGGATCAGTATTTATGTTAAGAGATTCAGGATAATCTAATAATACCATAAGGATTGCATACAATTCTGAGTTTTGAACTAGTGTATATGAACTTTTGATCACCTTGTTTATGTTATCTGCCTTGTAACCTGCCATCCCCATCTTGTTTCCAACAGTATAAAATGTTGGTGCCTCTGGAATTGGTGTCCTCTTTACTATATGTGGAAGAATCCAATTGGTTCTTTTTATATTCTGTATACTTTTGCTTTTTGGATATTTGTTATTAATTTCACCCAAGTAGTTACTACAAGCACTTTGCCAATCTTCATTGATCACCCATAATGACATAAGCTCAGCATTTTTTGGGGAGGGGAGTAAGGGGTACTACAATTTCTACTGGATCTGTTCCTGACAATTGACGTAACCTTATTCTACCTTTTATAATTAATTCAGAAATATTTTATATATGTCTTCAATTTTTTACTTTGTTTATGAGCTAAAAAAAATTCATTCCATAATACTATCTTCTCTTTGCATAATGAGCCCAGGTAGGAGAATGAGTTGAAGGTAAAATAATTAGAATACAGTTTGATCCACATATGCCTCTTGCAGTCTTTGTTCTACAAGAGTTAACTCTTTTTCTGCTCCAGCTATTAGACATCTTCAACTGTTAAGTTTGAGTCTCTTTTTAATGTTTGAAGCAAATTACTTAATTCATATGTGCTTAATCCAATTGTAGACTTCAGCCAGTTAACCTCTCCCATTAATTTTTGAAAATCATTAAGAGTTTATAATTGGTCCCTATGGATCTATACCTTTTGTGGTCCAATTTTTTGTTGACTGATTTTATAACCCAAATAACTAAGTGAATCCCCTCTATGTATTTTTCTGGAACAATCTGTAACCCCCCATAGCAGAATTCTTTGTGTTACCCTAAACATACTCTATAAAACAACTTTGTCAGAATCAGCCAACAGAATGTCATCCATATAATGATAAATAATAGTTTGTGGGTTGCGTACAAATTATTTCTAATAGTTGTTACACAAAATACTGACATAAAGTTGGACTATGTAATATTCCCCGTGGAAGTACCTTCCAGTGGCATCTCTTTAGTGCATGACTGCTATTCAAAGTAGGTATTGAGAAAGCAAACCTTTCCCTGTCCTGCTTATGCAAGGGTACTGTGAAGAAGCAGTCTTTTAAGTCAATTATTTATTATTATTATTATTATTATTATTATTATAGGCCATGATCTTGGTAACAAAGATGGTAAAGGAAATCCAGGCTGTAAAAAACTCATTGGTTTAGTTACCTTATTAATTACTCTTAAATCTGTTTATCATCTTCCATTTTCCTGATTTTATTTTTACAGCAAACACAGGAATTCCATGAGCTGGTATACTCTTCTATATTTTGAGACTCCAGCTGTTGTTGTGCCTGCAAAGTTCTTTTGCTGTGGAACACTGCTTGCCATACAGGTCGGTTTGATAACCATTTTAAGAGCAAGGCTGTTTATATATCAGCAGTGGCCCCTTTAATAAATTTGGAAATACAATCCCTGTCATTTCCTGTGTTTGAACAACAGGCACAGCTTGTGGTTGTTCTCGATGATCCATATCAATACCTTCCCCAGGAGCATGTACCAAGTCACCCCTAATGTCCTCATTTGCTGTCCCTGGAATTGCAGGAATATTACTTTGAGTATTGCATTGTTGTAAAATATCCCGTCCCCATAAGTTTATGGGTATGTCAGCCACATAAGGTCTCAACTTCTATGTTTGCCCTTCTAGTCCCACACTGGTAATCCATCTGACACTTTGTAGTATTTGTGATAATTTACCAATTCCTATAAATTGTATGTAAACCTCCTGAAGTGACCAATCTGAATTCCACGGCTTTTGGGAAACTATACTAACATCAGCTCCTATATTCACCAAACCTTATATGTCACCACCATCCATTTGTACCATTAATTTGGGTCTCTGGTCATTAACCACTATTTGCCAGAACACATGTTTTCCAGTACACCCAAAAGCTCCTGTCCTTTCTACTGGAACAGACTTGCCCTTGATGTAAGGAAACAACAACAGTTAAGCAATTCTATCCCCTGTATCAATTTGCCATTTTTTTTTTTATTTCTTGCTTGCTATCCCTTGGATACGCAATAAATCCTTGAGAACTTAATCCACTTCTTCTCAAGAATATTCCTACTGTCTCTGAGGATAAAGGACCATAAACACCAGTGGTTAACTTGTAACATTCAACTTTTAGGGATAATGTAAGAGGTGTATCTGTGGCCAGATCCAAAGCTGCACTTCCTTCTGTAGTATGTATAAGATCAGAAATACAGTTTTTATTTTCTGCCCTGCTTGGTACCACTGGGCTGACCAAAGGAAGATGGCTCATATTGTTTACTGTCAAGCCTTGAACTGAGAGAGCCCTCAGCTTGTTTCTAGATGGCAATCCTTAAACTAATGTTTGCCCTTTCCACAGTGGCTACAATACCCTGGAAGCTTTTGTGCTCCTAGCAACCAGATCCTACTTGTTCTCTTCTATGAATACCATATTCTCTAGAGTCAATGCACCTGCTATTTTGAGCTCTGAATCTTCTAGCCTTATAATTTCTTTGGAAGTGACCAAATTCAACACAATTAAAACATCAGGCATTTTGATTCCTGAAATTTCTAGCTGTGATTTGCCCTATGATGTTGGCATTATGTTCCTGAGAGCTAATACCAGTTGTCTCCCTTATCCATTCATCTATAGGGGTTCATCATGCTTTCAATAGTCTGATTGCTCTCTTACATTTAGTATTTGCATTTTCAATTGCTCATGTTTCTGTCAGTGGCTGTCTGGTTTCAGGGCTAATATGGCTCTATTCACAGCTGAACCCAATCTCTGTAAGAATTCTGTAAAGGCTTCTCCAGAACCCTGTGCTATCTTAGTAAATGAGGTGGATTGTTTCCCAGGCTCTTCAACCATATCCCAGGCTCTTAAAGCAGCAAGGCAACATTGTTCAATTACACTTTCAACAGATCAGAATTGTTCTTGTAAGTCAGCAGTCAGTATAATGCCCTTCAGCAAGCAGCTGGTGTTTGGCAACATTTATCCCCCTTGCTACACTTTGTTATTCTTTCTTTGTAGCTTCTTGCCTCCACTAAGACAACCATTATAATTGCTGTCCAGCTCCTAGTACATCTGAAAAATTCCTTTCAGTCTTAGGAGATAACCCTATGCTGCATAGCCCAGTTATTTAGCATTTCTTTAACAAATAGAGAGTACAAGCCATACAATACAATAACCTCTTTAAAACTCGTCAGATCTAGCATTTCTTTTGGATGCCAGGTCAATTCATTATAAGCAGGACCACCATCATTAGCAGGTGTATGCTGCACAAAGACTGGCAAGGCTGAGGGTGCCTGTGTAAGCCCAAGCAAAGCCTCTGGTGGTGTACTCCACTAAACACTATCCCGTCATACCTGTACCATTTCCTGCTCTTCCCAGCCCTTAATTTCACAGAGGTGCTCTGGGCCCCTGGCAGTGAAAGTGCATGGAGTAGGGTGGGGAGGCCATTTACCTTCCAGCCTAGTTTGCTTCCCACTTTCATCATGTGGTAAATTCCCAGTCTCAGACACAAGCCTGGAGTGTGTTTTGTTCTTCCATAGACCCTTTTTGTTTTCAAGCACTTCTCCCTCTATCTGCAAATTCTAAGGGCATAGCCAACTCTGCAATCTTCTCTAATAAAAGAAAATTGTCAGGTTTCCCCCTAAACTTTTTCAAAATAGTATACCTGAAAACCATGAGGCAAAACCAAACAACCCCTTCTGAGAGCAAGACAGAAGACCACTCAGTGCAGCAGCTGCTATTTTGCCAACCTCCTTAAACATTGCTAACCCATCAAAACCTGGCTTTTTCTCTATTACATTAGAAGTAGTTACCCATAATGCCTAAGCCACATTGGGCCCCACCTGTAGACTTAGATATTTTTTCAAAACTTACTTTAAATGATGGTTCTTAAATGCTTTAACCTCCCTTCTAGCCTACCACCCATCAGAGGTAGTAGAAAGGAAAGGTTAACAGGTAAAGGAGGATCTGAACCTCTTTAGAAATAATTCTCTGGAGCAAATCCAATCTGTGGTATGCAAGTGGCGAAAGTCCACCGAAGTGGTAAGAAGCTGCCAGAACATCATCACAAGGTTTTTAGTGTGTTTGTCTTTATGAGATCATGACAAACGATGACCAGCAAAGAATGGTAAGGTGAACCAATACCATACAGCATCATCAGTGAAGATCAGCATCAACAAAGCCCAGTGATGAACTGCAAAGTATGGTAAAGCATACCAATACCACACAGTGTCTTACACTCTCTGTTGAGTTATGTTTATACCCTTCCAAACATCACATGTTCTCTCAAGCATCCACTCTAGCAAAACATCACATGCCCTTTTTCCAGGCTGCTTCCAGAAAAATACCAGGTGTCTGCTTCAGCAAAAACATTCTTCCACATGTCTGCTTCAGCAAAAGCATCCTGTCATAAGACTGTTTCCAGAAAAACATCACATGACACAACTGAATCTTCAAAGAAACCAGAAATTCTCACCTCATTTGAACTTACAATGAACACATGGGATAAAAGTAGATAAAATACTACTTTGAACTTATAACAACAATACTGCTATAACTCTCTCTTGTGTAACATTTTATCTCTTCCTGAATGAGGTAATTTTCCCTCTTATGTAGACAACTGTGTCTTAGGGGACATAAATGGACTAAAGAAAAAAACAAAATTGTTGGAGTTTCTCTCTATCCACCAACTGTGTGTATATGTATATGTATATGTATATGATATGTATATGTATGAATGTATGTAAAATGGTTGGAGCGTGCCTGGTAGAGCTTTGCTAGATCCACCAAATGTGTGTGTGTGTGTGTGTGTGGTTGTGTGTGTATGTGTATATGATGGTTGGAACTTTGCTTTATCCACCCAATGTGTGAATGTCTGTCTGTCTATACATTTGCATTAGGTATGTACTTATGTATGTATGCACGTGTATGTATAAAGTTGTTAGAACTTGCTTCTTGGAGCCTTCTTTGCTTTATCCAGTGTGTGTGTGTGCGTGCACACACATGTGTGTATGATTTCTCTCTCTTTCCTTTTCTTTCTCAGTGGCCACAAATAGTACCAGACCCAGATAATTAAATTTTGTCCTTGTAACCTGTTATCACCATGGGGGGGGGGGCACAGATGTTGGCCAATCCCTGACTCCACACTCGCTGCCTTCCTCAGTTAACCCTGTAATGGAATGTCAAAACTGGCCTTTGACAGTAAATCACTGTGGAAAACAAGTAAAGTGTCTTCTTCTGTATTTTTCATGTTTTATCTTCTATTTCACTTTCCAAAACCCCTCGATTGAATGTGTTCCCCGTTTTTGTCTATTACCTTTTCATTTCTCACATGTGGAAATGTAAGAACTAATTCACCACCTGATCTTTCCTAGAACTCCTCAACTGGTCTCAGTCTATATGTCATCTCCTTACTGGAATGATGCTTTGCACCTACAGTCAGAAATGAACCACTTCGTGTTAAATATTTTCTAAAAGCTAACTTGTGTCTACGTTGTAACTTCCAGGAGCAGAACATGAGGACCAGTGTGTTTTGTAAGTTCTATGACCTGTCATCAAAAAGCAATTGGCCCAGTTCTTAGAATAATTTGTGTACTCTAATATTCATACTTTGAAATGTAATCCCCAAGGGGGTGACATGTAAGGGTCTAGCCTTTGTGAAGTAATTAGATTTCTTTTAAAGATTTATGTATTTATTTTATGCATATAAGTACACTGTAGCTGTCTTTAGACACACCAGAAGAGTGCACCAGATCCTATTACAGATGGTTGTGAGCCACCATGTGGTTGCTGGGAATTGAGCTCAGGACTTCTAGAAGAGCAGTCAGTGCTCTTAACTGCCAAGCAATCTCTCCAGCCCATAATTAGATTTTTTTAGTTACTTTTCTATTGTCATTATAGGACACCATGAACAAAGCAACTTATAAGAGAAAACATGTCTTTTACTTGGCGCTCACAATCTAAGAGAGTAGTAGATTCCATGACAATCATGGTGGGGAGGATGGCTGCCAATAGGCATGGCACTGGAGCAGTAGCCAAGAGCTTACATCTTGATCCTCAGGCAGGAGGCAGTGAGCTACTGTGGGTGGAATGGCTTTTTGAAATTTCAAAGCCCATCCCTAGTGACATATCTCACAATCCTTCCCAAATAGTTCCACCAACTGGGGACCAAAGATTCAAATATTTGAGCCTATAGGGTCTGCTCTCATTCAAGCTACTACATTAGAACATGAAGGGACCACCCTTAGGAGTGATTATCACACTTATAAGAAGAGGCCAGACTGAATGACCTGACCCCCTTCCATCACCCCTCATTTCCTACATCTCCTAGTCTCCCCCACCCCTTTCTTCTTTTTTTTGCAAGATATAACAAAAATCTGCCACTCTGTACCTGGAAGGAGTCCTTACCAGAATCTGATTATCCTGCCACCCTGATCTAGGACTTCCAGTCTCCAGAACTGTTAGAAGTTTATGGATCTTATAAGTGGCCCAGCCCTTGGCACTTACCACATTCTGAACGGACAAGATACATTGCACAAGGTCATGTTGATGCAGAGTCCTTCTTCCTAAATTCCGGTCGCCATCACTGTTCACCTGAAGTGGGATGGAGGGAAGAGACCAGCACAGAGATAGCTGTTTAACAACTCCCCATTTGCCTCACAGTATCCTCACTGTTGTTGCACAGAGAATAAAAGCATCAAGAGCATGACGCTATTCACTGTTTGGAAAACACTGAGCAAGCACTGGCTGAAAGTTGAATACTAGTACTGGTGGCCACAGCTTGATGGCATATGAGAAAAGTGTCAAAAAGACTGCTTTCAAGGAGTTACATTCAGAAGAGGAGAAAATGACTTATGCTAATACTAGAAGAGAGAATGTAGGGGAAAATATGGGGATAGTCTCAGTATAGACCAATGATATTTTGGTGTAGACCCATTTAAAGCTGGCCACCAAGGAGAATGCCTATCATCCCAGCACTCAAAAGAGATAATAATAATTGGACAATAGTTGCAGATTTGAAGTGAGCTTGGGCTGTATAGTGAGCCCATCTCACAAACACAAAAATAAGTAAATAAATGATGCATGGGCAATGTAGAAGAAAATGGTAATTTGGGAGATTGGATTTTATAAAATATAAGCTAAGTAACTAAAGAATGAACAGAAATGATAAAAAAAAATGACTGTTAAAAGAGTTGGCAAAGATTAAATTCAGTAAATTGTATGTGTGCATATGTTTAATCTCTTTTTTTCTTTATAAGACACAGTCTCTCTGTGTAGCCTGGGTATCCTGGAACTCTCTCTCTCTCTCTCTGTGTAGACCAGGCTAGCCATGAACTCAGAGTTCTGCCTGTCTCTGCTTCTAGAATGCTAGGGCAGAGGCATGCACTACCACTGCCCGGCTTATCTATGCTTTAAAAAAATTTGCTATTAAAGTCCTAAAGAATTCCTGTAACTGGACTCCTAAAAGATCTGGTTGATTTAATTCAGTAAGTTTTACTGCTAGTCAAATTCAAGAACGATAAAGTGAACTAGCTTAATTTTTCACAGTTTATTTAAAACTGGTCTTACTGTCATACCACAATCTGGCCAGTGGGTGGCGACTTTGTTTCATCCCAGAATCAGCTTCTCTAGAAAACAAGGAAACTGTAAAACAAATTTCAGGATAGACCTAATTTGATCAAATTTTAGTTTTATCTTAAAGGCAAAATACCCTAAAAGAATTTAAATTTTGTTTACCCATCAAAAATTAAGATCAAAGAGTATCATTATACCAGATATAGTGACTCTATTTTGTTTGTTACCCCTGCCTGACTCAGTGCATGCAGAAATCAGTGTGGGCTAATGAATGCATAGGAACATATTGGTGCCCTGAACAGTTCAACTTCATCAATAGACAGGCATCAGTCACCTTACTGCAAGTCTCTATAGAGCCTGGAACTTAATAAGGAATCTGTGTGGGCATCTCCTTCCTGCCTCCGCAAAGCATCTGCTTGATGTACCTGATAACGCTGGATAACTCTGATTTCTCTTCTCATTCCCAGCACCCTGCTCACTTTGCTATCTTTCTGATTGACACGTCTGCTGGCAACACGTTCAACAATCATTTGATTCAGTCCAACCCTCCCAACATGCTTCAGCTTTGCTGTCAGGTCTGCCTTTCAGCTCCTCCTGAGCACCCACACAACCCGTGCACCCATTTCAGCAGTGAGCCACCCAGCCTTCACTGAGTCCAGGAGGGGAAGTCAGTGAAGACTTTTGAATCACAAAGTGAACAAGCGCAGATTTTTTTTTCAGATTTATTTTTTATCCTATATGTATGTGTGTTGCCTGCATGTATATCTGTGCACCATGTGTAGGTCTAGTACCCAGGAGAGAATATCAGGTCCTCGGGAACCGAAATTGCAGACAGTTGTGAGCTGATATGTGGGTGTTGGGAACTGAACCCAAGGCCTCTACCAGAGCAGCAAGTGCTCTTAACCTCTGAGCCATCTCTCCAGCCCCTAGAATCAGTTTGTAAAATTTAAGATTAGAGTTCCCAGTTTCACACAATATTAAGTATTAAGTTTACGTATATGGAATGAGTTTTTGGTAGACAATAGAGGACGGTATCCGACATCACACCCCCACTGTCAATGTTACGGCAGATCCTTAAACACTGAAAAGGGATATCACTAAAGTTACATAAATTAGTGCAGCTCCCAGCCTTAATCTATTTCTTAATTATTATTTGGAGACTAACCTTTAATCATACATAAGATTATATCTTCTACTTAATCAATATGAAACCAACCTTTGCCTTTAAACTGATTTAGAACACTAACAGACTCGATTCTTATCCCTCATTAGAGACTGGACAAGTAAAGCCACACACCCCGTCAGCAGCATGACTCCGAGGATGAAGGTGACTCCCTGCAAACCTGACTACCTGGGTTACATCACCGGAACCCAGGCGGCGAGGAGTTAACCAAATCTCAAAAGTTCTCTTCTGACTTCTACACAAGCAATGTGACTCATGCCCTCACATCTCTTACACATACACACACACACAAACACGCACACGCATGCACACGCACACGCACACACTAAAATAATGATATAGTATGCCAGCTAAATGATTAAGAATATGAATACTGAACATCTGTTTCATTTTGAACCTCCTATCAGAAAAAAGTGTTTCTATTTTTGTATTTATAAAGGGATCTGGGGGAGGCAGAGGCAGGCAGATTTCTGAGTTCGAGGCCAGCCTGGTCTACAGAGTGAGTTCCAGGACAGCCAGGGCTATACAGAGAAACCCTGTCTCAAAAAAAACAAAAACAAAAACAAAACAAAAAACCCAAAACAAAACAAAAAGAATCTGGGATTTGAACAAATGAAAAAAATCTTTTTTCTTTAGATATCCCTCACATACTTGTTTAGTTTTAAGGTCCTATAAACTGTTTCTAGCTGTAGTACAAATCAAGTTTTAATACTGAGCCAGCTACAGGAAGGATACTTTCTAAAACTTCCACAATCATCTTTGGCTTGATACATTTTTTCAGTTATGACATTTGTGAGGTGCCAACATTTGCTTCACGTGACTCCTTCAAGTAGGGCTCATTAGCCAAGTCAAATAAAGCTGAGATGACTTTCAAGTCTTCTTTGGGGGAGCGGGGTGGAAAGTCGAGTTCTGGAGATTAAATCCAGGGTCTCACAGGGATTTACGCATGCTAGGTAAATACTATATAAAAGAGTTTTAGCCTTGGTCCTCAAGTTTCTTTCAGGCAAAGACTTAGAGGGTGGGATAAACAATGAAAACAGACTGTTTAGATATGTCAGTGAATTATCTTAAAGTTACTACAACACAAGGAGGTGGAAAAACCTGAGGCTGTGCTTTAAAGTGTTGATTATTTGGGCTGTACAGAGATGGCTTGGGGGTTAAGAGTATGAACTGCTCTTCGCTGGACCTGAGTTTGATTTCTAGTGCCTTCAGTCAGGCCCCTCACAACTGCCTGTAACTCCAGCAGCAGCAGAGGCAGGCTATAACTCCCTCTTTTGGCCCCTTCAGGAATTGCACTCACATGCACATAGCCACATCCAGACACACACTTATACACACAATTAAAAAATAATAAACATACACCTTTAAAGTGTTATTTCAATGACTCCACCATGAATGAGAATTTTTTTTTTCAAGACAGGGTTTCTCTGTATAGCCCTGGCTGTCCTGGAACTCACTCTGTAGACCAGGCTGGCCTCAAACTCAGAAATCCGCCTGCCTCTACCTCCCAAGCGCTGGGGATTAAAGGCATGCACCACCACCGCCCGGTGAATGAGAACTTTCAAAGCATTGAAAACTGTGATAGAATAGACTTTGAAGCCATAATTCCACACAAATTTGTACAAGGTTGACAACAACAGACTCTGTATCTTTCTAAGCCTTCCTACAACCCAAAGGAAAATTGAGGAACAACTCAGAATATGTGTGGAGCCAGTGTGACCAGAAGCTAATAAAATTGTAGACTCTAGCTAAGAAGTAAAGGCAAGGGCATCACCAGAGGAGCAGTGATAACACCTATCTAGTCCAAAGGGAAAGACCACAGAGGCAAGTAAATAAAGAGCCAGGCAGATGGGAGCAGACCAGCAAGACAGAGCATGAAAGTTAGAGGTTCATTCCTATGTGATAGCTAAAGGTTTACCCATTAAAGACAGACACTCTGGAAGGTTTGAATAATATTGAACAGTATACCACGAGGTTGCTGATCTATAGAAACTATCTAGCTGGAAGACATAGCTTATTCATGGAAAATGAAATAACCACGTGAGACAATTTAAGTTGTGTTGCAAAGCAATACTTGGTTATCATTAGGAAAGTCTTCAAACTACAGAGGATCTTGGAGCTCAGATTTTGATGGGCAATAAGAGTTCAAGGGGATAAAATAAATATAAAGATTAACAAACAATGGTAATGGAAGGAGAAATGTCTTTGGTATGAGAAAGCACTGAAGCCAACCTGAGGGGTCTATTAACCATGGTTTTCATTTTCTATATTACATGATGCTTTGATAAGTTGCAACCTTGCCATTCCAAGGGGACCTGCCCTTTGTAGAAGTATCCAGTTCCTAAAGATAGCAAACAGCATGCCTATGGACATTCCTCTGATGCAAAACAGCCAGTCTTAAGTCCAGGCAAACCCATCGCCGTCTCCTTCCCTTGACCCAAATTTCCCGGGTGCTAGCCACCTAGCCTTATATTGAACTAAGTGCCTTTCTTCTTTCAAGCTGTAAAAAACAAACTTTCCCTTCCCCTCTCTATCTTCCTCTTCTCTACCCCTTCCCCTTTTAAAAACCAAGTTGGCTTCAGTTTCTGAAGTGCGGCAATTCTGCCTCGACTTCCTGAGTAGCTGGTCTTCACAGGTGCACATCTGCTTCTCAGTGGTGAACATTTCGTGATCGGTTGCACTTGCCATGCCTGAATAAAAATAAAGTTCCAAGTACATTTCACAACGAAAAACACAGAAGGTTTGCAAAGAACAGTGATTCTTGGGAACCTTGGGGTTCCTGAAACCAGATCCTCTCAGAAAGCAAAAGCAGACAAATGAGTTTTCATGGCACGGTATGAGAAGACCATTGATAGAGGTCTGAAACACAACTTTATCTTATTTTTAATTATGTGTATATATGGAGGGGGAGGGTGCGGGTGTGGATTTGTGCACAGGAGTACAGTACCTGAGGAGGGCGGAAGAGGTCTTCCGATACCTCGAACTGGAGTTACAGTTAGTCAGCCACATGGGTGCTGGGACCAAACTCTAATCCTCTGTCTGGTCTTTTGTTGTTTTCTCTTTTCTTTTTTGAGACAGAGTCTTATTATTTCTCATTGGCTGTAGAGCTCTCTATGAAGAGTAGGCTAGCCTGGGCTCCCTGCCCGGATTAAAGGCACACATACACACCCAAGCAGTAGAGTGTTCTCAAAGGCTCAGGCGTTTCTCCAGTTCCTGATAAAGTTTCAGATTCCTCTTTGCTGTTTACCAATGAAACTCTGCCGGTTCCATTTCTAGTTTTCAGTAAAGGTTTCCAAACACTTCTTCATCATTTCCAACTACATATTTGTGAAAGGCTAGATTTTCCTCATTTGCCTGAACCAAAATAACGCATTTACCACATATTGGATGCAAATGAAGGCATGAGAATGCAGCTGTTTTCTATTAAGCCAGATGTGAAATTTCTCAAAAAATGTAAAGATGACTTTTTTTTTTACTAAATTTGTTTAATTTTGAATGTTTTATAAACATTTATTGTGGTGACATAAAATTGCGCTAATTACTTTTTAATGAGTCAGTATGTAAGTATTTTCAACATTTCTTCATTTTAGCTTCAAATATAAAGGTTCAGTAATTCTTGGGAACAAAAAGAATTATTGAGATCACGTTTGTTTTTTAAGCTCAATAAAAATTCATTAAAGAGATTTTTTTTTCTGAGACCAAAATCTTAAGAGCAGTGTACTGGAATTGACTATTGCTGTTTTGCCTAATGATCATGCTGCTAAACTGCCTTCTTGATATGTTCATAGCCGAAGATTTGCGCTGCTCTCAGAAGAATCAGAGAAGCTTCTTCTGCTGTGGACAGAAGTCAGTGCAGGAACTCAGAACTGGTAAAGTAGTGAGAATACTGAAGAGTACCCTGTCATAAACGGGATGTCTATACGAAGCCCCACCCAGCTAAGACTCCGCACATGTCACAGGAAAAGGGAAAGAATGTAAGAGCCAGAGGATTGTGAGGGATGCTGTAGACCAAAACCTTCTGCACGGCTGCTTAGGAAAGGAGGCTCCTCCATTTGGGGTACCACTACCGCTGATAAATTGCCCATGCTCCCGTAGGTGGCCCACACTCATATGCATATGAGTAGCATGCTAATTGGACTCAGTGAGTTAAGAGAGAGAGAGAGAGAGAGAGAGAGAGAGAGAGAGAGAGAGAGAGAGAGAGA
>NW_021604636.1:13403463-13411394 GCF_004785775.1 Grammomys surdaster | reverse complement strand
AGAGAGAGAGAGAGAGAGAGAGAGAGAGAGAGAGAGAGAGAGAGAGACGAAATTGGGGGATCAGGAGACTTGGAGTGGGAATATGGGGTAGATATGATCAAAATACATTGTATTTTGTATTATGACATTCTCAGATAATAAATACCACACTTTTTAAAAAGAATTTTCTGGTTGAGTCTTTATGGACTCTTGCATATCAGGTCTCTTACAATACAGAATTATGTCATGTGCAATAGAGAACTTTGAGGTTTGTCATATATAGCTTTCATTATATTGAGATGTTCTTCTATTCTGAGTTTGTTTGTTTGTTTGTTTGTTTTGGTTTTTTTGTTTGTTTGTTTTTCAAGACAGGGTTTCTCTGTGTAGCCCTGGTTGTCCTGGAACTCACTCTGTAGACCAGGCTGGCCTTGAACTCAGAAATCCTCCCAAGTGCTGGGATTAAAGGCGTGCGCCACAATCGCCTGGCACCTATTCTGAGTTTAAGACCTTTATTTTTCTTCCTTTTTTTTTTCTTTTTTCTTTTTAGAGTCAGGGTCTCAGAATATAGCTCTGGCTGTCCTGAAGCTTGCCATGTGTAGATCAGGTTGACCTCTAACTCAGAGATATGCCAGTCTCTGCCTCTTAAATGCTGGAATTAAAGACACGCTTCACCCCACCCTGAGCTTCAGGACTTTTAACAAGAAGACACATTGGATTTTATCAAAAGCCTGTTTTGTATCTACTCTGATGACCATGTGATTTCTGTCTTTGAGTTCATTAGTGAAATCTGCAACATTTGTTGATTTACATCTATTGAGCCACGTCCATCTCTGAGATAAAAACCAACTTGATCATGGTGAATGATCTTTTTAATGTTATCTTAGTTGGTGTTCTATTGCTGAGAAGACACACCATGACCACAGCAATTCTTACAAAGGAAAGCAATTAATTGGAGCTTACTTTACAGTTCCAGAGGTTTAATTGTTTATCAGCATAGTGGAAAACATGGAAGTACACAGGCAGATGTGGTGCTGGAGAAACAACTGAGAGATTTACATCCAGATCCACAGACAACAGGAAGCTGGGGTGGGGGGCTGGTAGGGCACTGTGTCTGACTTCCAAAGCCTCAGAGCCTACCCCTTGTGACAGACTTCCTCCAACAAGGCCACACCTCCTAATCTTTCTAAGTAGTGCCACTCTCTGATGACTAAGTATTCAAATATATGAACCTATGGAGGGCATTCTTACTTAACTACCACAGATGTTCTTGAATTTGGTTTGCAAGTAATTTGTTGAGACATTTTGTGTCTATGTTCATTAGGGAAATTGATCTGTTGTTTTCTTTTTGTTGTTCTATCTTTATCTGCTTTTGATATCATTGATACTAGCATCATAAAAAGGATGTGGTTATGTTCTTTCCTTTGCTATTTTATGGAGTAGTTTGAGAGGCATTGGTGTTAGTTCTTCTCTGAAGGTTTGCTAACACTCACCAGTCAATCTATCTGGGCCCAGGCCATTTTTAAAGGGAGATTTTAAATTACTGCTTCAGTCTAAGTACTTCTCATAGATCTGTTTAAATGGTTATTTTTTAGGAGTCATTTTTATTCATGTGCATATGGGTGTGTCTGTGGAGGTTCAGGTCTATGTGTGCAGGTATTAATAGAAGCCATTGGATTTGCTGCAGCTGAAGTTTTATAGGCAGTTGTAGGCCTCCTGACAAGGGTGCTGGGAACTAAACTCAGGTCCTCGCCTACGAAGTCACCCTCCAGCTCCTGCTTCACTGGTTTGTTTCATTTTGGTTAGTTTTAGTAGGTCATATGCATCTAGAAATTCACTCACTTCTTATGCTTTTTCTAAATTTGTGGATTATGTGCTTTTACACTTAGACCTAAAGATTCTCTGAACTTCATTGGTAATTGTTGTAATGGCTTCTCTTTTATCTCTAATTTTACATATTTGGATCTTCTTTCATTTCTTTAATTTGGACAAGAGAGCGTCAATCTGTTTAGCTTTTAAAATAATAGTTCTTTATGTCATGGAGTCTTTGTATTTTTTTCCATTTCATTAATCTCTGCCATTTTTTTGAAATGTGGATTTTGAATTAAGAATTACTTTATGGTGAGGAGGGAGGGTGATGGAATACATGTGACAGGAAATCAGATGAGGAAACTAGCTGGAGGAAGAAAGGGAAGGGACAGAGGGAAACAAATCAGAACTCTAATGACACATGTATGAGCATGCTGTAATAAAACCTAGTACTTTGTATGTTAACTTAAAATACTAATAAAGAAAAAAAAGCAAGAAGGAGGAGGGGGGATAGGATAGGGGGCTTCTGGGGGAGGGATGGGGAAAGGGGATGACATCTGAAATGTAAATAAATAAAATATCCAATTAAAAAATCTTCTTTTAAAAAAAAGAATTACTTTATGTTATAGAATAAATATCAGATCAGCATTCTGCTTTAAAGATGACCAATGACAGAGCTCAATGAAAGCTGAAAAAATTTGGACTGTCATGGACTTTTTATATGATTTATTAATTTTCATTTTATACATATGGGTATTTTGCCTATATACCCATATGAACATCAGAGCACCCCATACATAGAGTAACTACAGAGGTAGAAGAAGATATCAGTTTCTCTGGAACTGAAGTTACAAATAACTGTGAGCCACCATGTAAATTCTGGGAACCAAACTCAAGTCTTCAGCAAGAGCAACCAGGTCCTGACTTCTGAGCCATCTCTCAGCTCCTTGGCCTATTTTTATGTATGGTTGTGTGTGTGTATGTGTTACCTACATATATTTTCACATTTATATATTATTAGCATGGTATCAAGTTGGCTTATAAGTTACTTCTCACATAAGTCAAAATTGTTAAATTACCTCAGATTCCTTTTTGTTTATAGTACCATGAAGCTTTGGAACAAAAGTTCCAGCTCTGAAATCAGTAGGTACGGCTTGGCCACCTGTCCCAGTACATCAGCTGCAGAGACAAGTAATGACAAGGAACAGAGGGGATTCACTCCCTGCAGCCCTGTAGGGGAGGGAACTGGGAGTCCTGGAAGCAGGAGAGTCAGGTGTAGAAATGAAGAAATGGAACATGCATAAGAGAAGCCTGTGAGCTCCAAATGTGAGTGTTATGTAAATGAGACACCCGTGCCTAGCACTTTAATGGCTGAGCACCTTGAGAGCTTCTAGCCTTTCCCAGACCCCTGACCCACCTCCTTACTTGAGAGGCTTTCTTCCTTGATAAGTGGTGTCTATGTCTACCATAATCAATGTGTCCCTGGTCCAATTCTTTGTTCTGTGACACAGGACCTGGAAATCTCAGCAGATGTACTCTGGACTCTGATCTGCACCTATAACAGGGTGAGCCAACAACCAGGAGGTGAGGTTTTTTCTTTAATGCCTTAAATATTTTAATTCAAAGGAGCCTCTGACGCTTGCTTTCCTACCTTCCCTTCTTCCTTCCTTCCTTCTTTCCTTCCTTCCTTCCTTCCTTCTTTGTTTTGCTTCCTCCTTTCATTTTCCCCTGAGCACTTGGCAAAAGTGGGAAAACTCCCAAGCAAATCCTGACAAATCCAAGAAAGTTTACAGGCTTAGACCACTGGACTCCAAGACAGCAGAGAGCTACCAGTGCCTATCCATATAATGGGTACACTTTACCTAAATGGCCCCTCCTCTCCACTTTCCCCCATATCGTATAATGTCACACATTATTAACAAGGTTCCTTCCTCTCTTTCTCACAGTGCCAAGACACTTCTTTCTCTCGCCTGCCATGGGTATCAGATGCAGCCTGACTACACACAATCTATGGACTCTTCACCAACCACATGGCATCAAACCACCCCTTTCTTCTGAGACCTGTAAGAAAGGACCCACTGTCTCTACCTCATGAGCCTGAGCTTTCTCCAGAGCCCTTGTCAGGACATCTGTCTGTCTATGGCATGGTGTCATGAACTCCCCTCAGAGACCCAACCGTGTTACCTTTTCATAGCCTTAGTAAGTCCTCTGGTGAATACCAGAGGAACACTCTTCCTCAGTGTGTATCTTCAATCCCGAACCCAAGACCTTTCAGCCATTCTCTGCTTCCTGATGGTGGCTCTGGTGTGACCAGCAGCTTTAAGCTACTTTCCCTCCGTGAAAAAGACTGTCCTCTTGAACACTGAGCTAAAATAAACCCTTCTTTCCTTAAGTGGCTTCTGTCACTGCAACAAAACAAGTAACTGGTACAGAAACAAACACGAGTGAGGGCAGAGATGCAAGACTCCCATCCTGCTGCTAGCTGACCAGAAAGAGAAGGTGTCTGGAGAGATGTCCTAAGACATAGAGATGGCTGAGTACCCAGCCGTCACGTATTCTCAGAGCTCTGAAGTAACCACTGTTCACTTCAAAAAGAACCTCACTGACCCAAGATGGAGCAGCACTAATCTACGGGCGTAAATGTAAATATTTAGAAAACATTTTGATGGGCACAGCATGTCCATTTGGCGAAATAGTAATAACTTCCCTACTGGGCCCTGCTGGTCTTGGTGCTTATCTTAGGATCAGCCATAACCATCTGCTATATGATTTATTGTGTGAAGTCCCAAGAAATAACATCCTCTCTCCCAGGTTCCCGTGGAATGATCACCCTCTGATTCCCAAACTTAGACCTTCTCGTATCCCCTTAGATCATAGCCTCTCACTCTTGCTCTCTTGTGCTCTCTCTTTCCTCCCCTCCCCCTCCCATCTCTTCTTCTCCCCCCTCCCCCCCTCTCCCTCCCCATCTTGTTCTTCCTCTTTCAGGAAGTCAAGGCTGGCCTTTAACTTGAGCTGATGCTCCTATCTTTGCCTCCTGAGTACTACAATTATAGGCATGTGGTACTACCCTTGGCAGCTCATGACTTTTGGGCTCTGGATAGCTGGGGTCTAAGTCTCTAATCAGCAGTAAAGAAATTATAAAAAGCATGGTGGTACATGCCTTTGATCCCAGCACTCAGGAGATAGAGGTAGGTAGATCTCTGAGTTTGAGGCCAGCCTGATCCACAAAGTGAGTTCTAAGACATCCAGGGCTACACAGAAGAACCCTGTTTCAAAAAAAGAAAGAGAGAAAGAAAGAAAGGAAGGAAGGAAGAGAGAGAGAGAGAAAGAAAGAAAGAAAGAAAGAAAGAAAGAAAGAAAGAAAGAAAAGGAAGGAAGAAAGAAAGGAAGGAAATAGAAAAAAGAAAAGGAAAAGTTTATATAAAATAGATCTTTAATCATTACCTACCATTCAAAATATCTCCAAAGGGGAAACTGAGGAAAGAGAGGAAAAATTAAGAGGACACAAGAGGAAAAAAGAATTTCTTACTTGAGCCTGATTGACAGGTCTCATCACTAGAAAGTCAAGAATTCCAATATAATATGCAGATGTTGTCATGAAATTTGCCTACACGGACACACTATTCCTTTCCTATAGAAATATTTCAAATAAGAATTTTGAGATAGGGTTTGGAGAGATGCCTCGGAGGTAAACAGAGCTTGCTTTTCTTGCAGTGGAGCTGAGTTTGGATCCCAGGACCTATGATGGGCAGTTCACAATCATTTGTAACTTGAGTTCTAGGGCATCTGATGCCTTCTTTTGATCCCCATGGACATCTGGAAATGTCCTCACACACAGATAAATTAAAATATAAATCTTGTATTTAATGTTAACATAGCAGCAGAACCATGTTTAAAGCATAACATACATGACCTTACCCCTTTCCCAGACATTTTCTGGGAATCTCAAATGAGACTATAAACTTGTGTTTACTGTAACATCTTCACTCCCCCCACAGCCCTGTGACCTAAGGCTTTGCAGCACATTCTAGTCTGATTCCTGTTGAGGTAGTCAAAACGTTTTGACCAAAAGGAACTTGAGTTGGAAAGGGTCTATTCAGGTGATATATAATTGATCTATCATTGAGTGATCTCGGGACAGGAACTCAAGGCAGGAGCCATGTAGTACACTGACTACTTGGTTGCTTGCCTTATGGATCACGCACAGACTCATGCCTAGCTAGCTTTCTTATGCAGCCCAAGACCATCTGCCTAGGGATGGTGTCATCTACAGTGGGCTAGGCCCTCCTCCTCCATCAATTAATGATCAAGACCACCCCCCACAGACATGCCCATAAACCAATCTTATTCAGGCAGTTCTTCAAGTTAGGTTTTCCTCTCAAATGTCTCTTGGCCCTGTCAAGTAGACAATGAAAGCTAACTAGGACCCCTTATGGGCTGTCCAATCCCATTCAATGCACATCTATGAGACCCTCTGTGCGGGGCGCGCGCGTAGTGATCTCGCCGGCAAAAACATACACACACGCACACACACATACACACCAGAATCCTTCCGTAGAAACACGTTTATTCCCATAAACCAAAATGGTGGTAGAAGACGAGATGGCGTGGGAAAGCACTGCCTATATACCCCAGAGCGGGGTATTCACCCCCTGATTGGCTGCTTACTCGTAGCGCGCCAAACGCCGTGGGATGGGCTTAGCTTTGGCGGGCTTACCAAGGCACATGCGCAGTTTACTTGGTACTAGGAAGAATTACGGGCGACAGCGCCACCTAGCGATGGCGGACTTTGTCAGCTCTTGTGGCGGCTCCCAACAACCCTCTATAATTCGTTGGGGCTGCTAAAACTTCTTTCCTGGAGGAGATTTAAACAGCATCTACTCTTCCTTTGAAGGTTCCCATGATACAGTGGTAATCAATTCTGTCAGAGTTCACGCCAGGGGAACCAACGCATTTACTGGGCTTCCTTACAGAGAATAGAGGAGGGGTTAGTACCGGGCTGTGAGGGCTCCTCCCCAAACAGGCCACACTCAAAAAAGCATTTACTGCTTTAGCTGCAGAAATGGAGGTCCTCCCCCTTTGTCTCCTTCACTTCATAAACTCCAGTCACTCCCCAAGGCCACAGACAATGAATGCAGAGTTGCATTAAACACGGTAGGAATGAGATATCACTCAGGTGACATTCTTAGGAACCTGCTCACCCCTCTGGGAACTGACTCTGTTATTCCAAAGGCTCTGATAGGTTTTTCATTTTTATTCTATTTGAGACTCTTTCTAATTTCCTCTCTGATTACTTCATTTGAAAGTGTAATTGTCCTGCTGGACATGATAACATGCACCTTTTATCCCAGCACTTATGAGAAAGATGCAGGCAGATAACTGTAAATTTTAGGCCAGCCTGCTCTACATAGTGAGTTCCAGGCCAATCAAAGGTACATAGTGAGAAAAAAAAAAGTATTTTGTTCAATTTCCATGTATTTGCACATGTTCTATATTTTATCTTGCTATTGGGCTCTAGTTTTATTCCATTTTTTAATCTGAACTAACCTTAGCTTACTATAACATTTTTACTCCATAAACCTCTTTAATTTTGAAAGACTTCTTGTAATATTTAGCTGAAAACACAAGACATATTGTAAATAAAAATATAATGTATATTTAAATTATGTTTGTGGGTTTCACAATGTTTTATTAATTCTTTGAGAGCTTCATCTGTATCTTTATTCTGTAAGCTTTTATGTATTTTTCATTTTTAGTTTTTACTTTTGAAACTTTTTTCTAAAAACAAACAAACAAACAAAAAAGGAAAGAAACAAACAAAACTAACTAAAACCAGAAAGGAAACAAAAGGGAAAATAGGGCATATGATTAGGTCACTAAGACCATGAGCAAACTTCCATCAGAAACAAAGAAAACCAGGAAATGTAGTTTAATAACTTAAATTCCTTTGGGTGAGGATGACCAAAGTAGTAATCTATATGCAGTGAAAGATTTCTTCAATAATAAAGATAACGCAAACCTAAGAGAATTAGTCACTTGTACTAGAGTGGAAAAGCAGAGAATATAGTGAAAGGAATAAAATCAAAACAATCAGAAACCTATGAGGGTTTACTGTGTAGACAATGATACTAATCACTTTTTTTATT
>NW_021604636.1:13399218-13403453 GCF_004785775.1 Grammomys surdaster | reverse complement strand
ATCACTTTTTTTATTTTTAACATTTGAGGAGATTCTGAACAATTATGTATTAAAAGGGAGAAATGAGAAGTGTTAAATATTTCTAACATTTCAGCATTTTCTAGAAAGAAGGTAAAATTTGTAATAGACATTAGATTTTTTTGATAAACAAAAATATATTGCCGGGCGGTTGTGGCTCACACCTTTAATCCCAGCACTTGGGAGGCAGAGGCAGGCGGATTTCTGAGTTCGAGGCCAGCCTGGTCTACAGAGTGAGTTCCAGGACAACCCGGGCTATACAGAGAAATCCTGTCTCGAAAAATAAAAAAAAAAAAAAAATATATATATATATATATATATATATATATATATATATATATATATATAAAGAATTAAGGTAACATTAAGAGTTAATAAAATAATAAACAATTCCCCAATTAGTCATGGTCCAAATACAAAGAGATTGAATCCATCTAATATGTAGACAAATTTGAATTTATTCAAGAGAATTTTAATGAAAAACAAAAACAATTTCAGAGGTCAGTGACTCATTTAGGTAACCACTCTTAAATAACTGCAGCTTGTTTTTATATCTTTTATTTTTACCATTTTATTGTTATTTCTGAGTTAATTGTTTCCCCAAAGACTGGGCTAAAAAATTCTGCACATTGTGCATTTTATTCTATTCTTAGCTAAAAATAAAATGGAATCAAACACGTGCAGAATAACTGAATGCTATGTAAACTAGTTACCCAGCCAGCTCATTTACACTGAATGGGTAATTTACTCAGTCTGCAACTTATGCTAATGAAGGAAGGCTTACTTTGTTACTATTTACATAATCACACAAGTGTCTGTTCTCTTCTCTGAATGCCATTCTCATCCTGAGTCTTCTTCTCTTCTATTAGCCTCTTGAGAATACTTCAGATACTGTTGCTCTTTTCATTGTGTTTTGGCTAGTATAGTAACTGAGAGTTAAGAAAGTATTAAGAATATACAGCATTTCCTTAACTTAATAAGTTAAGGATTGTCTTAGTTTTCTGTTGTCATAAAAAGCAAACTAAGAGAGAATGGGTTTATTTTGATGTACAATTCCAGAGAATGCAGTGAAACCTGGGGAAATGTGGCAGTGGGCAGGGAAGATGTGGCTGCAGGGACAGGAATCAGCTGGTCACATAGCATCCACACAGAGGAGGAAAGAGAATAAGAAATGTCTCCTACTGCTTGGCTCCTCCTCCTCCTCCTCCTCCTCCTCCTCCTCCTCCTCCTCTTTTTCTCCTCCTCCTCTTCTTTTTCTCCTCCTCTTCCTCCTCCTCCTCCTCCTCCTCCTCCTCTTTTTCTCCTCCTTCTCCTCTTCTTTTTCTCCTCCTCCTCTTCTTCTAGTTTTCCATTACAAGATCTCAACCAAGGAATAGTGCCATATAAAGTGGATAGGCGTCGTGCTTTTAAATCTCACAGGTGTTTCTAAGTTCTATCGCGTTGACACTTAACACTATCACAGTTGACACTCTACTTAATAAGAAGACAGCCACTCTGATTTCCTTTTATAAGTATAAGTTATGGCTGGCAGCTCAGAGTTTAAATGTACTGTTGCTCCCACAGAGGACCCAAGTTTAGTCCCCAGCACACCACACATGGAGGCTCACAGTCGCCTATAAGTCCAGTTACTGGGGATATACTATCCTCTTCTACCCTCTGGGGAGACCAGCCATGTGGTGCTGTGAGGTATCCATCAGAGAAGACCACTCAGGCATGGCTTCAGCCAATAGAAGATCTTTGTTAGCTGGCTGGTGATTACACTGGGTGATTGGGACCCACGTTGTCTTGTGCCTTTCTCAAGGTGAGCTTTTAAGCACAAGAACTACATCCTGGGTTGGCACACCTCAGTTAGTAAGAACAGTTAGCCAGAAGCAGAACTACAGAAGCCCCAAAGCAAGGTTAGTACATTTAGGGATTTTCCTGGAATTATTAACTTTGATGGATAAGGTCTTTGTTTTCATTTCGGCAGTATTGCTGTCTCTGTGCTGGGTTCCAAGGCCTGAAAGGTACTTCCTTCATGGAAACAATTGTGTTAAGGTCTGATACAGTGGTGCAGTAGTACACATGCAAGCACTCATGCATACACATAAAACACAAATAAATCTTTTTTAAAAGTTAAAATATAAATTAATGTTATACTACATACAGTTTCATGAGTTTTACATATAATTATAGTTAAATCTTAATAAAACTATTGATAGTATTTGTGAGACATACATATGAGTGTATGTGTTATATGCATGTATTTATCAAAACCAAGAAATAGCACACTTGGCAATCTGGAGAGTCTTCATCGGTCTGGGCAATGCCTGGCTGTACTAGGGAAAGCAGATTTTAGCTTAGAGGTTCAAGAAACACCTTGAGAGATAGAGAAAGTGTATTACCAGCTTTATAGATATTCCTTAACTCCATGTGGGTAACACATGAAGTTAATTGCCACATCTTGATTGCCTGCATAATTTAGAATCTGTGTCGACTTAAATGATTCTATGTACACGGTTTAAAGCTTTACGTGTAAGGGTGATCCTGGTGGGGTGGGGGAGGGGGAAGTAGGCATTTTATTGCCATCTATATATCCCATTTACTAAATGTCAGTTTTGAGAAAATCAAAGACCTAAAATTCAGATTCACTTTGGCACTAATTTGGTTTTGTCAATTAAAATTATTTCTCCTTTTACAAATTGTCTGTGAATTAAAGTAGCCTGATGTTCTATAGCAACTATGTTTCTGCAAATCCAAGGAGCATGTGCTCTTCTTCACTGTCACACTCACATACAGGGCTGTACAATGGCTCAGTTGGTAAAGTGCTTGCCACTCGATCTGACCACCTGAGTTGCAGCTCCAGAACCCACAATGGAAGTAGAGGACTGAGCATTGAAAACTGTCCTCAGACCTTACACACACACACACACACACACACACACACACACACACACACACCGTGATATACATGTTTATACACACATTATGATATACTATGATATACATGTTTATACACACATAAACACACACACACTATGATACACATGCCGATACTCAAACTGTGATACGCTATGATATACATGTCTACACACACACTGTGATACACACACACACATATATATACATACATATACACGTATATACGTGTGTGTGTGTGTGTGTGTGTTTTCTTGGCTGAAAAAGAATCTATGTGGTGGTTGTGTGTCAGTAAAGTGCCTGAGTTACATGCATGAGATCTTGTGTCTGAGGGTCAACCCCCACATAAAAGTTGAGCGCACTCATATCTTGTCTATGTCTATCCTCCAAGCTAAGCAACTGCCACCTTGGGAGGAGTTAGAAGAAGGGACATTGTGGTCAGAATATATTGCATAAAAAATGTTTTTCAGCAACAACAAAAGAATTGCAAGCATTAAAGACATCATAAAATGATGAGAGAGAGAGAGAGAGAGAGAGAGAGAGAGAGAGAGAGAGAGAGAGAGAACAGCACAGACATGAGACCTAAAAATGTGTCAGCTCTGTCCCTATGACTGTAGGAAAGTGGAAATTTAACTTTTGATTGATGGCTATGGTAGTGAGCAATAAATCAGAAAATATTGTATACATTTAAAAATATCAGGCCTACAAAAGCTTTCCTATTAGACTGAAGGGGAGTGAGGTTGGGGAAATAGCAAATAGAGTCAACTAACAGTGTATAAATAATAAAAGAAAAGAAATATAAAAAAGAAAAGAAAAAGAGGAAAGAGGACTAGAGACATAAGCTGCTGACAGGAAATGCGTGTTCACCCCCATGGCTCTGCAGCTCCCTTGCTACAAAGATGTAACAAGGATCAAATTCTTAAATTGACCTTCTATGTTTATGATGAGTTCGTTAAGAAAGCATGCAGGGACTGCTGTTATCAAGGATTCGTGGAGTTAAACACTAAGCCACAGCCTAGAGATGGTTTAGTTTTTGTGAAGTGAAGTTGATGGGCTCCCCTGCTGGGATTACTATCCTAATTATCAGAGCATCACTGTTTCTTTCTGCTCCAGGGCATCAAATAGGCGGAACACCTCAAAACTTCAAAAGACATCGCACGGATACTGACAGCATTCTGGCTCCTGTTCGCCTTCTCCAACTGAAGGCTGGCACTTGGCTGAAAGCCGGTTCTGACTATCACAGTCCGTTGGCATGTCTCCATACACATTGAAGTGGAACACACACACACACACACACACACACACACACACACACACAC
>NW_021604636.1:13373348-13394218 GCF_004785775.1 Grammomys surdaster | reverse complement strand
AGGAGAGAGAAAGAGAGAGAGAGAGAGAGAGAGAGAGAGAGAGAGAGAGAGCGAGCAGAGGAGTAGAGGCCAGCCATAACCACGTGGAGAGAGGGGGAAGGGAAGTGGGGAGGGTACAGAGAGAACCTAGAGGCCAGAGAGCAAGAGAGTAAGAGAGAGAGGAGGGGCAAGCAGCCCCTTTTATAGTGGGCAGGCCTACCTGGCTATTGCCAGGTAACTGTGGGGAGGAGCATAGCTGGCTGTTGCCAGGTAACTATGTTGGTAGAGTTTAGACAGAATACTAACACTTAGGTCAGCTCATTTCCTTCTTATTCAGGGCAAGACTCCACGCACAGAACGGTGCTGTGCACACCAGTGTGTTTCTTCCCATCTCTGTTCAACAGCTCTGGGAAACAGCCTCACTGACAGGCACAACCAGGAGCTGACTTCTCCACTGATTCTAGATCTTGTCAAGATGGCTGTAAAGTGTAGCCATGAGGGAGGGGTCCACATCCCTGACCGATGCCTTTCCGAGAAGACACTCAGCAAAGGGTTCTAGTCTTAGTCACCATTGCCCGGAAAATGTTTGCTGAAAGCTTTCTGCCTTCCAGGCGGATCCTAACTAGACCTTAAGTGTTAATTAACTACATTCACTTTGAATTTATCCCAGACTGTTATTTTTGGTGAGGAGAAATTCACATGATGAAAAAAAAAGTCCAGTTTAAAAAAATATTTAATTTTTTACTGCTTTCTAAAATGTATTTGTGTAGAGGGTGTGTGTGACAGTACACATATAGAGGTAAAGGGACAACTTAGGGGAGTCAGTTCTTTCTTTCCATCATGTGGCATCTGTCAATCAAACTTGGGTTGTCAGGTTTGTGGTGGCAAAACCTCTTTACCCACTGAACCACCTCACTGACTCCCACATTTTCCATTTTAAAGAAAATAACTCAGCCAGGCATTTTGTACATGTTTACAATCATAGTACTTGGAAGGTAAGGCAGGAGAGTTACAAAGTTGAGGCTAGCCTGAGCTATATAGTAGTTCCAGTCTAGCCTGGGCTACAGAGTAGTTTCTGTTTCAAAAGCAAACAAGCAGTAAAAGTGAACAATTCAGTGTGTTCAGTACACGCACGACTGCCACCTCTTTCTCATCTCAAGGAAATTTCAAAACCAACAATCCTTTTCTCTGCCCAATGCACCCCCCCACTTCCCGGCTCTCTTAAATAGCAGTATGCTTTCTACATCTGGGTCTACATTCTGGATTCTTCAGAGATGAAACCTTCTTGTTAGTCTTTCCTTGAGCATAATGTTTTTGAGGTTTTGCCACATTGCAGGGTGCGTCTGTATTTTATTATTTTTATGATCGAATAATATTCCACTGAATGTATTTACTTCAACTCCTTTTTTTACAGTTCTACTGAACATCTGGGCTGTGTCTACCTTTCAGCTATCAGGAATAATGCTGCTGTAAACATGTGTTATACATCAAACTATTATCAATATCTAGTCAAAGGTGACTCAAAATACACAGCTTATGCCCAGGATGTCTTATAAATACCTTTTGCAAGCATTTGACTATCTTCCTGAACTGGTTTCAGTCAAAACCCCTATACTATCATCAAGTTTCCGATTTCTCTCCCTTCTTTGTTCCTGGTCTTACTACTCAATAAATCAAGAGAGTATATGGAGTGTCCCTTAATCCTTGCTACACTGCTGTAAGCATCCACATCTAAAACCAGAATCTGAGGAAACTCTTTGTAGTCAATACTGCATCACTTCCAGTCATATAAACAAGGAGCTATTAGCATCAGGCAGAGAAAAGACCGTGATGCTAAAATGTTTCCAGCTGATCATTTATAGCTGAGTGAAGATTGGAATTCCCTTAGTATCTCTATTTGGATCAATTAGGGTATCGAGTACCTGCACACATGTGTGCCCACATACACACACACACACACATACACACACACACAGATTCTCAGTCTTTTCTTCATCTAACGCCTTAGTTTTTATGATCCACTAGTTCACAAATTTTTACTTCAACTGTCTCTAAATAAATCCTGGCATGGCCTAGGTACAGGTTTGAAAATAATGTAAGTTTCTGACTGGCAAATAGAGTCTGTCTTTGCAACTCACTGAAACCTTCTTAAGACATCAACTGCTGCAGTCATGTTCTGTCCTTTAGTCGGGGTGTATACTTCACCTACAAAGGCAGCAACCAGTCCATGGGAACTGCTTATCTGAACTGAGACTTTAAACCAGATAGTAACTAAACGATTGCCCAGGAATTAAATACAATCTAGCTGCAAATATCTACGTCTATAATCAGTTATTAGCAGGCGACATTTTCTGCTATATCCAATCTTGGGAGAAATCATGTACTAAATGTAATTTTTTAAAAAGAATTACTTATTTTATGTATATGAATATACTGTAGCTGCCTTCAGGCACACCAGTAGAGGGCATCAGATTCCAATACAGGTGGTTGCTGGGAATTGAACTCAGGACCTCTGGAAGAGCAGTCAGTGCTCTTAACTGCTGAGCCACCTTTCCAGCACCCTAAATGTAATTTTTAAATGTTCAGTCTTCTTAAAAATCATTAGTGGCTATGAATAATTGAATAGCACTGTGCTATCTTTTAGATATCTGAGAATTATTAAGAGAAGTGAGTTAATTCACATTTGATCTACTTTTTTGAGGTTTCACTATGTGCTTCCTTCAAAACTGAAGTACTGCAAGGGAGACAGGCAGGGGAGACCTGAGTTGGAAGCTATCCTGAGCTTGGTGGTGAGACTCTGTTCCAAAGCCCCGAAGCAACCAGGCATGGTGATGTGTTTATAAAACTAGTATTTGAGGTATAGTGCCAGGAAGATCAGAGTTCAAGTCCAGCCTCGGCTATGTAAGACACAAGAACAAAAGTGAATTAATACCTCAACTAATAACATTTTCCATTTATGTAATTGTTTGCAAATATCTTCTCTCCCATCCATTTCCTCATGTGAGTAAACTGTGCACGATATATAGCTATTCATACCTACACGCAGGGGTAGATACCTTAAGACTTTGCTACTCTGGTAGGGGGTGGGCGTGGGGAGCTTCATTATTAGACAAAGTTAAAGATACAGAATCTCAGGCTCTACCCTGGACCTTCAGCATCAGAATTGGCATAAAGAAAGATGAAATAACATGTCCTGGGAATTTTAGTGATGAGTGTGGGGCTAGAACACACATATTCTGTGGGTTTGCGGGTTCTACATTTGTCAGCTGGCTATTCTGAATTATAATGAACAATAACCTAAATATCAGAGAATGCTCTCGATTTTTCTTTCAGAAAGAGTCAATTTGATGTTTCTATTGTGGCCAATAGAAGCCATCAATTACATCAAACTGTAAAACATTCCAGAGCCAGGAAATAAGGCATGTGTGATCAGTATTTGGTATACCATATTTACTTTGTCAGTTTCAGCGTCAATTTCTGTTATCACTAAAAATAATAAAATTAACTTTATTTTCTTTAACAAATAAATAGCTTCTAGTTAAATAACTAGGAGGAATTAAACAGGAAAACATAGATTGAAAATAAGTGGCATATAAGCAGGGAGCTCTCCTTGGGATGTACAGTATACTAGCATGTTCCCATAAACAAGCCTGTGTGCTTTTTGTTGTTTTGTTTGCTAGTTTTAAACAAAGATAAAGCTTTCATAGATGCTGGCAACTGCTTAGTCTTCTGCAAGAACAGCAAGTGAGCATTCTTTGTTACTGAGCCATCTCTCCAGTCTCCCCGTTTGTATTTTTATGGTGGTGGCCTATCTGAGGCCACAGTGGGGATGTTCGGTAGACTAAGAGAGGCAGGAAGAGCCTCTAAGAGGTCAGGTGTCTAAGGAAAAAATGTTGTAGAAGGTCATTTCCTCCAGGCCTGAGCTCCTGCCACTGCCACAATGGAGCCAAAACTGCTATGGTGACCTAAGTGTGGATGCTGGCCTTGCAGTCATGGTAACAAAATAAACAAAACATAGTGCTAGCTAATTCTATAGTAGGGGCAATGGGTTGTTAATACTCCTCAGTAGGAAAGGCACCTAGATCCTCACCAGGGTTTCATTATCTACTCCCTCCCATGCCCACCACAGCTGTCTATGGCTTTTGAGTACAGTACTTACATAGTCGGGAGATGTCAGTGGCAAATGGCCTGGGAACACGCTCCAGCCTGTCCCCTGATTTCTTGGAATCTGTCCAGGAAGCTTGTTAGCCAAATACAAGAGCCATTTAGAACTCTAAATAGACACTATGGTAGATGAAACTCTCTATGACACATTATAGTCAAAATGTCAAAAACACCAAGAAAAGAAACAATGCTAAAAACTGTAAGAAAAAAAAAAAAGCTAACTCTCAAAGTAAACACATCAAACATGGCATGAGCTCTTTTATCATCGACCCTGAAAACCGAGAGTACATAAAATTATATATTTCAAGCCCTGAAAGTAAATAAATGTCAAGTAAGATGCCCTTATCCAGCAGAGTGATTTTCTACAGTTAATGGAGAAGTAAGGACATTTAAAGATAACCCCAGACTACGCAGTTGATGATCCTAACTTCAGCACTGTAGAAGATATTTAAAGGAATACTAGCCACAGAGGACAGTCAGTCTCAATCACCAGAGCACAGGAGAGAGTTTCACAAAAGTAGCAGATGAACAAAGAGACATTGGAAGGAATCCTTCATGTCCTACACGATAAGCAAGCAAACCCTTAATCTTATTAGGGGAAAAGAGAGCAGTCACCACAAACAACCAATAAAACTGCAATAACTATCACTCAGAAATAACCTTATAGGCAAAAAATGGCCTCGACTTACAAAGAGACTTTGACTGCCCAATTGGATAACAAAACTAAATCCAACTACCTGGTATTTTCAGAAAACACATCTCACAGGTGCGAACACCCACTCAGAGTCAAATATGAAAGATTATGAAGCAGAATGGAAGAAAGCTACTGCATATTAATAAAGGAGCAATTCATCAAGAATGTATAACAATTGTAAACATATGTACCAAATGTTGAGATATGTAATTTTATAAAACAAACACTAATGGACATAAACAGTCAGAGAGATCCTGAGAGAGTAATAGTGGGTAACATCAACACCATCACACCCTCATAGTTAGATAGATCACCCAAATGACAGATCAGCAAAGACTCAGAGTTGAACTGTGTCATCAACCAAAGGGACTTAACATACATCCATACAATATGCCATCCGACAGACACAGAGCACACATTACCAGCAGTGTACAGAACTTTCTCTACAACAGATTACATTCGAGATGTAGAATGTATGGCCAAGTACAAATAATTGAAACATGTTTCTGTCTTATAAGGTCATAGTAGAAAAAATGCAAAACAAATTATATGCAAACAGTCTGAACAATGCAGTCTGGGATGAGCAAAAGAGTCATTCAAGAATCCAGGGAGAAATTTTAAATAATTCCCAGAATCAAATAAAAATGTAGAACCTTTGGGATGCAGCTAAGGGAATCTTAAGAGGAAAGTTCATACTACAATGCATTGTATACATGTATGAAATTGTTAAACATCAAATATCTAAAAAAAACAAAAACAAAAAACAAAAAAACCCTGAAATATCTCAAATAAATAACCTAATGATACATCTCAAGAACTTAGAAAAACAAGAATAATACAGGCAGCAGACAACAAAAACTAATAAAGATCAAGATAGAGATAAATGAAACAGAGACTAAAAGAACACAGAATCAGTTAATTCACTGACAAAAAAACAAAACACAAAACAAAAAAAAAAAAAACAAAAAAACCCAAAAACCCTCTAGCCAAGCTAACCAAACAAGAGAGAGAAGAGACCCAAATTAACAGAACTAAAGATAAAAACAGTGAGATTTCTATAGATTTCAACAGAAGTCAGAGAAGTGTTAGGAGTATTTTGAAAGCTTCTACCTAAAAACATCTGGGAAATCTAAAAGAAATGGATAAATTAAACACATGTGGCCTACTAAAATTAAGATGATATGAACTAGTTAAGCAGGGCTGTGAAAAGCAACATAACCGAAGCAATAATAACCAATCTTTCAGCAAAATAAAAGCCCGGGATACACTGCAAATTCTACCAAACCTTCTAATGCTCCACACAAACTGTGTGTGTGTGTGTGTGTGTGTGTGTGTGTGTGTGTGTGTGTGTGAGAGAGAGAGAGAGAGAGAGAGAGAGAGAGAGAGAGAACTAAACACATTCTATGAGGGCAGTATTACCCTGATACCAAAACCAGGTAAGCACATAAGAAATGACATCCAATTTCCCTTATAAACATAGATATAAGACTTCTTATCGATTTTTTCTTTTCTTTTACCAGTGCTGGGGGAGAGGGTGAACCAGGGCCTTATACATGCTAGGCAAGTGTTGCATCACAGAGCCTAAGCTCTCAACAAAATCCTTACAAACAAAATTCAAGGATATATTAGAATATGGTACAACATGACCAAGGTCCTGTCACTCCAGGGATGCAAGGTTGGTTCTGTTAATCCCAAGATTTGCCAGAGAAAGACCAGTTCCACCATCTTGGGCCAAAGTTGAAGCAAGCTTTATTAAATATTAGATACTAAGAGAAGGTCTTTGTTCAAGATTTCAGCTGGAATTTCCCAGCTGAAAATGGCCTGACCCGTGTGCTACAGGGTACATAAGGACAAACCTATTGGCCACCATACCTTCCTATGAGACTTTATTATTTTTCAAGAACTATACCTCTCAGCATTACAGGAAGTTACCTGGTCCCTGGCAGGTGGGGCTTGCAGGTTAATTTTGGGCATTACTGTTCAACATATACAAATCAATAGGTATAATACAGTAAGAAAATAAACATAAACTCAGAAATCATATGAATACCTGGATCAGTGCAGAGAGGGCTATTAACAAAGTTCAGCATCCCTTCCTGATAAAAAATCCCCAAAGCATGTCAGAATAGAAAGAGCATATCATACACACAAACCTGTAGCCTTATATTAAATGGACTAGTTTCTCTAAACAGAGGTGCCTACTCTTTCTCTTTCCACTCGCATTCAATGTAGCCCTTGATGTCTTAATGACTAATAAGAAAGAAATAAAAGGATACCAACAGGAAATGCAGAAATCAAATACTACCTAAAAACTCTTAGTCTAGATAAACACACTCAGCAAATCAGCAGAAGACAAAGTCAAGGTACACAAAGACCTACTCATGTTCCTTCTCATCCTTTTCTCTCCTTTCTCTTTTCAATCTGTCTCCCTCTGCGTATGTGTGTCTCCTCTCTCTCTCCCTCCCTCCTTCCCTCTTTCTCTCCCCTCCCCCCCACTTTTGCTTCCTCCCTAAGTATTCCTGGCTAGTCTGGAGCTCATTCTATAGACTAGACTGGCCTTGAATTCTCAAGTGCTAGGATTAACAGTGTATACCAGCAAGTCTAGCAGACAGTTTTCTATATCCCAATAATCCTATTTACAAAAGGAAAAAAAATCAGTAATATATCTAGGAATAAAATCAAACAAGAAGGCAGAATACATCTTAGGTGCTAAAGAAAAACAGTAATGACCCTATAAGATTGTTCCATCACAAGAACACTGCCCTCCTGCAGGGATGCTTGTCTAACAGCACACATTTGTAAACAGCTCAGGCTGTCTGTCCAACTGGGTAAGATCACAGCAGCCCTTGGTTTTAGATGAACTTGGACAAGCCCTTCGATGCACGCTTTTCAGGTTCTGAACCTACTTTGTCTTACCATCCAACAGGTCTGTCTCCTCGTCCACATTTTGCTCTAGGCTCACCTGGCTGGTGAAACTGTTACTGCATGAAGTTCCTTTTTTAAAAGCTTCACTCTGTCACTGTCACTAAACTACACGAATCAAGTTCCCGTCTGCAGTCACACTGATCTCCCCCTCACACTCTCTGCCTCTCAGAGTTGACTCAGTTTCCCCTGCCCTTACCATCTGTGGAATAGGACTGTTTATATGGAGGCTCAGAAAATATCTGGGGAAAGCAAATATTTCTGCTCTGAGAAGCTTGTATCTAGAAGGGTGGGGTGGGAGAAGATGAACAAAGAGTAACAGCAAAAATAAATAAGCAAGACAAATATTAAAGACAGTGACAATGATAATGACTATTATCATCCTGAGAATTAATTGGAGCTGATGTAAGAGGAAATGACTAACAGACTCTGACTTAACCAGATGCATAGTTGTTGTTTTTTTAATTTATTGCATTTATTTATGTATTCATATTTATATATATGTATATATTTAGTGTGTGTGTTTGTGGTGTACTTTTGCACTTTGTATATGTGATGGTCAGAGGACTGTTTGCAGGAATGGTTATCTCCACCTTCCATGTGCAGCCCAGAAATTGAACTCAGGCTTGGCAGCAAATGCCACCTTGCTCTCGCTTGCCTCCGTAACTGACATTTCTTATTGTTGTGATTGATGAAATGGTAGCCAGCTACACAGAGTTTTTGAAGAAAAAACTTTTAGTCTGTTTCTATCTTTGTCAAAAGAAAGAGCTTTCACCTCAAAAGAATAAAGCACATAGTTTATTCTGGAGCAATTACAGTGATCGTGGTCTGGGAAGACTCCCCAAATACACTGTTCCAATGTGGAAACAGTTTCGTGGAGTGTTTACAGCAACAGATCAGAGAAAGTTACAAATTAAGGCAATTTTAAAATACACTTGTGGGTGCATCAAAGAGGTCGTTAGAGCAAGATGGGGAAATCTCTCCTAGGGCCTCGGATATTTATCCTTTGGGCTAGTTGTTTTTTACATCAATAAATTCCAAAACAATTTATCTGTTAGCCACAGGATGTTAGTTCTGACACACAGGTCATGGCAAAGAACGGCAGCTATAAAGGGGGATAAAATAAGTCCATGCTAAGGTAATTAGTTTTGGACCTGCAACATTTCAACCTTCCCACATCACTGAAGTTCTAATCAAGTCTTTTGCAGACAGCTTCTTCCCAGGAGTCCTCATTCACGAGGAAACAGAAACCACAAACACTCAGATATGAGAACGAGCCTCGGTTGTTAGATGACAGTGTTAAGAAGAATAGACGTGGTAGAAATGAACAGACTGAAGAGACACTTCTGTTCTCCATTCCTGGGGCATTTCCTCTCCTTTTCTCCAGCCTCATTCCTCCTGGGTTATTGACCTCACTTCCTCAGGGAGATCTTTTCTGACCCTGAAGGCTTCCTCAGACTCTGTATATGAATACACAGTTCACTTTCCTTACAATGGACATCACTGGTATACTTCAGTGACATCAGTCTTCTTGATGATTTGATGTATCCATCTGCCTCCTCCAACTGTGACCTGTTCTGCCCAGGATGGTTTGTCTATGTCTTAAGTTTTGTTTGGTTTTTCAGAGCTCAGTACTATACTCAAGGCCTCATGTGTGTTAGGCAAGCACTTTACTTCTGAGATGCACCCCTAGATTCATAGCACACATGACACAGTCTATAAAGGCTTGCTAAAGCGGGGTGCGAGTCGATTAATTTTCAGTGAGTGATTCCTATTTAATTTCCCCCAATGCTTGATGCTGTACATCTCCATCACACACGAGTGGAAGGCTATTCCTCTCACCATCCCCTGCCCTCTGTGTCAGCGCTCTGTCAGGTGTTTCCACTCCACTAAACAGTCTCCTGCTGTTTTCTGAAGCACCCACATTTTAGACAAATACAATTATTTTAAGCCAGGTTCATACCAGACATCTTAAGATTGAATCAGCTTGGTTTTCCCTTGGAATGTCTTCCTCCAATCTAACAGCCCAGCTAGGAAGTCCCAATGCACCTTCATTGGCGATTCCTAGGCCCAAAGCCACAGCAGTCATATTTTACAGTGCCAGGCAACATGGGTGCTTGTGAAAGACAGCTCTATTCTGAGTTTCTAAATAAGAATGATGGAACAAAGAGAAACAGAGAAGGAGGGAAAGAGAACCAAGCAGAGGCTTGTAAGATTGGGGCCTAGATAGCCTCTGCTGGTGCAAAGGAACTTGGGCAAAGTGTACCTGAGACATCTTAAGAACTTCATACAGGGGCTACAGAGATGGCTCAGAGGTTAAGAAAGGGTACATCTTTTCCAGAGAACCTGAGTTTAAATCCCAGCATCTTCATTGGATGGTCCCTGTAAGTGCAGCTCCTTGAGGCCTTCTTTTAGATTCCACAGGCACCTGCATTCTCGCATGTGTGACCACCTGTGTTGGTCCATGTCCACACATGATTTAAAATAAAATCTATCTTTTTTTTTTAAAGAACTTCATACAACAATAACTTCTTCACCAGCCAGGTGAGCCTAGAGCAAAATGAGACTGATAAGAGGAAGCATAGTTGTTGGGTAGTAAGACAAAGTAGATTCGACATCTGAAAAGCATGCATTGAAGGTATTGGCCCAATACATCCAAAACCAAGGGCTGCTGTGATCATTTCTGTTTGGACAACTTAGCCTGAGCTGTTTGTAAATGTTTGCTTCTAGACAATCAGACCTGCAGGACGACAGTGTTCTTGTGAAGAAACAGCACATGATCTCTTAATGAAGAACCTGGGAGACGCAGAGGAAAAGCTCTATTCTTAGTGCCTTGGCTCATAGATAGGTATACCATCATGGAGCCATGGGTGATGATATGGGAGATGTTGGCATCACTAAGTACTTGGGCATAAGGCATGTGTGGCACAATTGTTCACTTATGATGGTAATAAATAGTGAGCACAGATTTCAGGTTCTGGGTAAGGAATGTACAGAGAGAACTTGTAATTGTTGAGTCCCTAGAGCCCAAGTCTAATTATGGACTTACTCATAAATCCCAATATACCCAACACAGAGAAAGAGTGGGAGAGTCAAGTCAAATGCCTAAGGTCCCAGACAAGGCTGAAGTCGACAGTGGACCAAATTATGGAAATGTGGGGAACAAGACAGAAAGGAGAAGGGGAATCCAGCAAGGGCGACCCCTAGCGACTCGTGCCAGCCGCCTATTCAGCATCAGTGCCGTAGCCATTTCCCGTCACCTTCCCTAGGCGCTGTGCAGTTGTCAAGCTAAATCGCATAGGATTTTGAGTGTAGTTGTTTCCTCTCTGATAAACACAGGAGGAAAATGTTTTCTTTGGAAACATTAGGTCACCAAAGACTGACATGGGGTCCTAGAGCATGGGGGAGACTTTTCATTTCTTGTTGTCTAGAAAGGTTTCCACTATACATTGTCCAGTGCTGTGTCTAGAGTGCCATCTTAGTTGGCTTTCAGTGCCTCATTAGATATAAATTCCCTTTTCTCAGCATTAAAGGAGCTAGAAGGCAGGTAGGTTCTCAAGGTATTCTCACTGTTTTACCTCAGTCCTTGTCACTCCAGATACTAAATAATCCCCCTCCCAGGACAACACTTTGCAATAAGCGCTCTTGCATTCTGACAAAGCCTGGAAGATTTTCTATTGTGTTCCCGCCTCATAGTTTTATTTTCCAGGACTCTGGTTTTCAATGATTTCAAGTGATTTTAACCGGCACAACTGAGCGCTCATTCCTGGTTCTATGTAGGTGAATGCTTGCAAACGCAGAGCCATCGGATGAGAGTAGGAAGCTTGGGGAATATCTTTTGAATCCTCAGTGTTGTAACTATGGAGAATGCTGGATTTCACGTGGTTTTTTGTTTTTGTTTTTTGTTTTTTGTACACACCCAGTAATACAAATCATTTCTAGTGACTTTTGATCCTTTCAAAAATGCGCCCCTGGAAAAAAAATGCACCAGACCAAGGATAACAATAGCAACAACAAACCTTAATGATTACAAATCCCAGGTGGTCTTATGGTCACAGTTCGTGAAGACAAATACAATTTTCCTATCACGCCATCAATATTAAATGCTGCTACTGTAGTTTTTGGTGTTTGTCCACAGCATATTTCACATCTTTATAGGAAATCCTTCTTAAAAAAAAAAAAAAGGTAGTAAGAGACACCATCTTGCAGAGAGCTCTAAAAAATGATAATTCACCAGGAAGGCACTGAAAACTAGCCAGTTGCTGAACCAAGCTTGCTGTTGTGTAGGCAATTTAGTTGGCAGTTCCATCATTGCTGTCTGGTCACTACCATCCCATTGCTGCCTGTGGCGTTTGTATCCAGATGGCCCAAATGCCAAACAAATCTTTGAGTCACAGGTGGTGTTGAAGTGTCAACTTGGCATAGCAGGTGGGCTAAATGAGCCTGCTAAGTCAGCGAACCATTGCCATCCAGGTGTGGGTGCTAACTGACACCTAGTGGGTGCTCACTAGGGTATGGAAGGCAGCTTTGGCATGTTTCCCAAAGGTAGGGGTGTAGCTTTGTTTTCAAAACCTGCTTTTAATGATGTTTCTTAAATGCTTTAATCTCCCTTGTAGCCCACCACCCACAAGAAGTAATGGGAAAGAAAGGATACGGGGTGGGAGGTAGGGGGGAGTGGACCTGTTTAGAAAGGTTCTTTGAAACAACTCCCATCTGTGTTACCTGGAAATTGGCAGTTCAGTTCACAGGTTAGCAGGCAGCGGCAGCTCGATCCACTCACAAACACTTCACAGATACACCAGCAGTACAGTTCTGTAGGGTCAGGTTAGCAGCAGCAGTGACGCGATCTAGGAGAGATAGCCAGGCCTCAGCCTTGGCACAAGTCAACAACACCAGAAGTTCTCATCTATGCCTCTCTCAGTGAAGCAAAGATCCGCAAAGACGTGAGTCCCACAAGCATTGCACAGCTAGCTGTACTAGCAAACCAAGCTCAGCCTGTCACTGTCCTTCGAATCCTATTTCTACCCTCCAAACATCACGTGTCCTCCACGGGTCTTGCCGCATGTCCATCTGTTTCAGCTGACATTATTCTGCCAATCAGCCTGAGTCTGTAAGAAACTGCAGCATACCACCAGAAGTTTTTTGTTTCTCTTTATGGAGTCCCAACAAATACAGCTCAGCTATGCAATGTAAGGAGGACCGATACATGTGTGTCGTTAGCAAAGAATCCTTCATCATGTGTCCTTTCATGTGCTTGCTTTAGCAGAGCATCCTCTCTTCTGTTCAATGGCTTCAGCATACCATTCCTTTACAAGTCTGCCTTAGCCTTTCATTCCTGTCACCACTTTAAGGAAATGTTCCTCCCTGTGTTTGCCCGAGCAAAACACCATCCAACCAACTTTGCAAAGAATTTCACAGGGGCTAGGGGTCACCTGAATTGGGTGCCTGTTAAAACTTCATAGTGTGTCTGGCTCCTCTATCTCTAGAGATAGAGTCCAGGAGTTGGCATTCTTTCCACAATGTGAGTCCCAGCAATCAAACTCAGGCCATCAGGTTTGGTGGCAGACACCTTGGCACACTGATCCATCTTGTTGCCTCCCCTTTTCATTCATTCATTCATTCATTCATTCATTCATTCATTTATTCATTCGTGCAGGGGCAGTGAATGAATGTGAAGATCAAAGGAGAGGAAATATTCCAGGAATGAGAAACAGAAGTCTCTTCAGTCTGTTCATTTTCCCTTTATCAGATGTTGACCTCCTTGCCTGTTATGTTATTATATCTTGGAAAACCAGAGAGGACCTATATTGGTTAGTTTCAGGTCAACTGGACACAAGCTCATTTGAGAAGTCATGTGGGAAGAGGGATTCTTAACTGAGAAAATGCCTGCATAATATTGGCCTACAGGCAAGTTTTTTAGACATACTCTTTTTCTTCTTTTTTAAATTTTTGTTTATTTTACGTATGTGAGTACACTGTTGCTTTCTTCAGACAAGTCAATAGAGAGCATCAGACCCCATTACAGATGGTTGTGAGCCACCATGTGGTTCTCGGGAATTGAACTCAGGACCTCTGGAAAAACAGTCAGTGCTCTAAACTGCTGAGTGGTCTCTCCAGCCCAACCCTTTTCTTTCTAAGTTACCTTTTGCCATGACATTTTATCATAACAATAGTTACCCTAACTAAGTAGAGCCATAGTGAAAGAGTTATTTATATGGCCAAGTTTCTCAAGAATTTCCAAACGTGTCCTTCCTCAGAACTCACCAGGACAAAACATTTACCACAGGAGCTGCAGTGAGAAGGGCACAGGCAGAAGGTGTTCCTTCTGTTCATCTATCTGGAAAGACACGGAGAGAGGAATATGTGGGCTTTGTTTGTCTGTTTTAATTGAATACTAGGGCACTCTCCCTTTCCCAGAATATTAAGTAGACACATACAGCACTCTGAAATTCCCAGTACTCTCAGCTCCCATGACAAGGAGAGCTCTTGGTAACCTGCACTGGCGTGTCAGCCTTCCTGAATGAGCCATGGGTATAAGTAGCCACATCTATCTTTGAATATTTTCTGTATTAAAAAATATGATTGCGCCGGGCGCTGGTGGTGCACGCCTTTAATCCCAGAACTTGGGAGGCAGAGGCAGGTGGATTTTTGAGTTCAAGGCCAGCCTGGTCTACAGAGTAAGTTCCAGGTCAGCCAGAAAAACAAACAAACAACAAAAAAATATGATTGCAATTGCCAAGCAAGACCATGCCTATATAAATGAGGTAGAAAGGTAAGTATTAAATATGAGTGGAAGGAAGGAATAAGGATGGAGCATAGCGTGGTACTTGCCTAGCTTGCATGAGGCCCGTGTGGTTCAGCTGTCAGTATTGTATAAACCAGGAGTGATGCCATATGCCTGTAATCTCAGAGAGGTGGAGGAGGAGGAAGATCAGAAGTTCAAGGTCATCCTCAACTACACAGGGAGTTAAAGGCCAATGTGGGCTAGAAACCCTGTCTGAAAAAAAAAGAAATCAAGAAATAGTTTGGAGTTTAAGATATAACCCTAAACTTGAGAATACCCTTTGTCTATGATCTAGAAAATCTACAATATTTTCCATTATATCTAGTTTGAAAAACTGTTATATAGTACAAATAATACTATTTTCATGTATTCATGTTCAGTGTGTTTATGCGTGAATATGTATGGGAATTCCCTCATCACTATAGAATATAGTACAAATATGATGCCTATGATGTGTTGACATAAATATTTCACTGGTTCCTGGTATGAGTTTTGGAATTTTGGACTCCCATATGTTGTCTTTGAGCTACCTCTTACATGTAATTTGTACATTAAACATGTAAGTGGGCTTCTTTGCTACACTATAATTCTTACATCTACATAATATATGTGCTGAATCCTTGCCTTTTGAATTAAAATTTTAAAAATACTAACCCATCTTCAGAAGCAAGGACATTGATCAGAGGATGTAATAAGATATTCATTAACACAGAGCAATAAAAACCTGGTTATAGTTATGGTGAGTGTCTCCAACAGTTACCCGACATCCAGAATGCTATGCAAGATATTTATTCTATGTGTATGAACGTTTTGCATGTATCTATGTTTGTATACCACGAGTGAATGATAGTCAGAAGAGGGCATCCGATGCCCTGAAACTGGAGTTAAAGGTAGTTGTGAGCCAAAATGTGGGTACTGGGAACTGAACCCCGGTCCTCAGGAAGAGCAGCCAGTGCTCTTAACTGTTGAGCCACCTCTCCAGCCCCTGGGAAGTCATTTTAAAGATGTGACTAGATATGACACAAAGCATAAGTCCATTACCATCTCCATGGAGTTTGTGTTGAATGAATTACTGCATGCTAGGTTAGACATGGATTAGCTCACCTTGCCTGTAAAGCAAACCTGTAAGTTGGAGGAGGGGAAACTGAGGCACAGAGAAATTGAGTAGCTTGTCTCAGGGTAGTCAGCTAAGACTCAAATGAAGGAAGACGATTGCATGTGACTGCACTTGACAGTCCTTCTAGCCTGAACATGACATTCGACCTTGGATATCATTCACCTTGGCTAGTGATCAGTGCTGGGTCTGCTGCTTGCTTAACCTAAATCACTGCATCTCGTTGGAGCTTACGACAGTCGCTGTCTAGACAGGATGCTTGCATTATGGCTGGGGGTCTAGCTTGATGATAGAGCATGTTTAGCTTGCTCCCCAGCACCTGCGGGTTGGAGAGAAAAGTAATCTTCTGATAGTCTTGACTAAACGCATCCTAGTGGCAGGATGAAAACACTATCCAGCTTCTCCGTGAGTTTGCCCTAATTCAGTACAGGATCTTAAACATAGGCACGTATTTTCAAGTATTTGTTACCTTTACCAGTTGGATTAAAATGTATCAATAGGCATCCTGTCCTCATGCTTTTTTCAGTTGTTGCAAATAAGATCTGAGGCCTATTAAATGAGCTAGCTGGTCAATGAGTCATGAAACATTTGGCCAGAAAACATTTCCAAACTCGAAGCTCTCACTCCTCCAGTCCATTACTTAATGTAATCTACTCGCTTGTGTTCTACCTGAGGCCTTGTGAGTAGTCTAGATCCTGAAACGAATCCATCCTCTGGTGTGGCCGCATCCAGGGTTTAAACTCAGGCCACAATTACGGACACTGATTGGTAGGCTCAGCAGTCGCATTGGGCGGGGCGAGGGTTGAATAGGCACCAAGAACAAAAGTAGGTTCTCTCTCCACGGAACAACTCTGTGAATGGAAAGGGTGGGAAAGGGCATCCTGCTGCTTCCTGCACTGAATCCGTTCTGGAAGAAAGGACTTCTGCCTGGCAACTCTCCCAGGGGACACAACAGAAAAGTAGTCTTACTAGGCAAATTTTCTGGGACTTCTGTCAAATTATACTGAAACATACATACACACACACACACACACACACACACACACACACACACACACGACACCAATATATTCCACATCCACTGGACAGAAAGAAGATCTGCTTTAGGCAACGTTGTTGGTCCTGTAACCTAGTCTGAGTAGTCCTGGCTCTGTGGCTTTGCTCTGCTGAGAGCTCGTTTCAGAGTTCAGCCAGGGACCCAGGCCAGCATCCTAGAGCAGTCTGGCTGGCAGGGTTCTAGGGCAACCAAAACTCTACTAAAGAACAACAGCAAGCCAGGCCCTAAAGGCAGGGCAGGACTCTCCCAGTTTGGCTCTTGATGATTGCAACAGGGCAGCAGTGACACTGGATCTGTAAGATGGATAGGGTTTTACCTCAGTACAAAAATTCCAGAAATTTCCCTGGTGATTTCCTACTCAAGTTTGAAGCCAACAAAGAAGAAAAGTAAAACAGCTAACAGATTACAGTGCTGGGCCTTTGGTACTATTAACTATATAGATGGCTTGATTTTCAGAAATTTGCAACTAAAAATCTGAATGGTTTAGCTATTTGCCCAGAAGTTCTAGGTATAAAGAGTTGGACAATAGATAGTCATGACACAATACTTTAAAAAAAAAAAAACAGCCCAAGGCCTCTTAGCAAATGACCCAATTAAGTGTTCAAATGAAACACAAGGTCATCACTCCACCGCTGAGATATATACCTGGGCCTTTTGAGTTTTAAAAGACATAGTCTCACTATGGCACCGAGGCTGCCCTCACACTCCCAAGTAACCCTGTTGCCTCAGGTGGAATTAAAGGTATGTGCCACTGTGGCATTTATTTCTGCTATCTTTTTTAAGTATTTTTTTTATTTTTATGGTGTGTGTGTGTGTGTGTGTGTACATGTATGTGCAAGCTCCTGTAGAGGTCCAAAGAGGTCTCTGGATCCTCTTCAGATACGGCTACAGAAGAACTCTCCTCCCAACATGGATGCTAGGAACTAAATGGGTTTCTTCTGCAGAGGAGCAGGTGCCCTTAACTACTGAGCTTTCTCTCCAGTCTTTCATGCTCCCTCCCTCTCTGCCCATCAAACACCAAAACAAACACACATAATTCAAAAGCCCATTGATGTTGGACAAAATTTGAGTAAGATCATCAGTCTAACAGCCACTCATAAAGCATTTGGTGGGGGTGGGGTTCTGTGTGTAGTCCTGGCTATCCTGGAACTCTTTCTCCAGACCAGGCTGGCCTCCAACTCAGAGAGAGATCTGCCTGTCTCTGCTTCTTGAGTACCAGAATTAAAGGCATGCGCCACCACACCTAGCTCATAAAGACTTTTTGATAAAGCTGCATTTTCCACGGGTAATGATAACAAAACGCTCTACCATTTTGTAAACCGTGAGAGTCACTTGCCTTTGTAATTTATCTAGCTGGTTTATCTTTGTGCCAGAGTGAGCCTATCATCTCCTTCCATCCCTTCCTCAACAATCAAGAAACTCAAAGAAGGAGCTTGATATTTACTTTGAGTTCACTCTTAAATCCATGGCATGATGGTTCACCGCAGCTAAATGCAGCATCGCTCAAAATAAGGTCTTAGATAAATGTTACGGCTGTGGCTAAGTATGATGCAATACAACTGTAATTCCTGCAACTAGAGGGCTGAAGTAGGACCATGGGTTAGTGACTAGCCTGGGCTACATAGTCAGCAAGCAAAGTAAGAAGCAAACAAACAAAATTCACAACTTTAACTGATGTTTATTAGCAGGTGGTTGTGGTGCACGCTTTAATCCTAGTACTTGAGAGGCAGAAGCAAGTGGATCTGAGTTCAAGGCCAGCTTGGTCTATGGAGTAAGTTCTAGGACAACCCAGGCCACTCAGAGAAATCCTGTCTCAAAAAACATAATTTTTATACAGGGACCCAATAACATTGTTGAAGAAATATGTCTTCTAATTACTCCATAGTAATGTCTATATAATTTTACACAATTAATAATACAGATATTATACTTTTTTAGTTGTTCTCTTAATTCTTGAATACAAATGGCTGAGAATTTTCTGGAAGTGTTGACAGTTATGTAGTTAGATCAATGGGGCTTTTCTCTGCTCCAAAGCTACCTCTTTACCTAAGTTTTCCATAACGTAACACAGATATCATTAAAATCTTTATCCAACTGACATTAGAAGTGCAGTTGGAGAAGAGAGAGCCTGGTTCTGAAGCCACGGGGTGAGACTACAGTCATAAATTTTTTTGTCGTTCATTGTAGTTGATGTGCCTCATCTGTCAGAATGATTAAATACATAGAAAGCTTTGGCCTCTTCCAAAGATCGCAGCACCCGGGTTTTAGATGTACCGCAGAGAGTGTATTATAGGCATGAAAACAAACATTAAGCCAGTAGGTGCTGGTGTGTTGTGTGAGGAAGTTAAGGCTTTCCTTTTCTGAGAAACGCAGCCTGGGGTACCCCATTCGTGTCATCTCTGTGACTCTCACGCTTCCAAGGCCGTGTTGCTAAAGCCTGTTAAAAGTCCTTGATCTGGTTTTCCATTGTCCTATGACTTACTGGAACAAAGGTAAGACTAAGGAGAAGGAATCCTCTTAACCAAAGATACTTTGGGGCAGCATCTGCATGTTGCCACTGCTCCTTCTAAATGAACAAGAAGCACCACTGCAGAGAGACTGTGCAAGATGCATCACTCTGCAACGTGCCTCTGACTCAGGCTAAAGCCGCTGGGAGTGTTCCAGATATGGCGGCTTCTCAGAGAGGATATCCTGGAGCCCTGAAATACAGAACAAATCTACAACAGCACTAAGTAATTCAATTAAAAAAAATAACACCATTAAGATGATAAAAAGAAATGAGTTTGTTGCAATAGATTTTTTTTTTCTTAACATGCCCCAAAAATGCAACTGTAGTATCTTACTTAAGTTGTCCTATGGACTTTAAATGTACATCAGTAGTATCTTACTTAAAGTTGTCCTATGGACTTTGCTCCTACCTAAAGGCCAGTCTAGAGTTTGCTATCTGGAACTAAGTCTTTGGTTTTCTTGGCATTCATATTTCTAATGGGTCCTGACCAATTATCATGCACTCCCAGTTTAAGTTTGTTTGATGTTTTCTTTTTTCCCAATTAAGGCTGTGTGTTTGGGCCTCAGTGTAATAGAAATGATGCTGTACCCACGGTACCTCACACGCTCTATTTACTGACGATCTTAATTTCAGTGCCTTGATTCAAGTGGTGTCTGCCAGTTTTTTTCCCCACCACTTGGTTACTGAGTGACCAGCTTACGGGAAGATACTGTGAGGCCATCTAAGCAAACATTTATAACACTTCTGTTCTCTAATATTTGTTAGCATCCACTGACGATTCTTGCCCTGAATAATTATTGTAGTGTTTGCCAAAGGGCAATCCCTGTTTTCACTATTCTTCCTATATTTATTCTTGGATTTCTGCCAATAAGGAGAATTTTCTCTTCTGTCTCATTTGTTTATATTAGTATGAACTCAAATTCTTATTTTATTCAAGTTGTAATTTTTTTGGGGGGGTGCCTTCTAGACAGGATTTTTTGGTGTAGCCTTGGCTGTCCTGGAACTTGCTCTGTAGATCAGGCTGGTCTCAAATTCATAAGAGATTCACCTGCCTCTGCCTCCACAGTGCTGGAATTAAAGGCTTGTGGCAACCACCACCGCCTGGTGGTAATTTATTATTAAGATTATTTTGTTGCTCAACTTGTCCCACATTGGTCATATGGAGCCTGTTACAGTTGTTTGTAGGCCAGATGTGGTGGCACACTCTTGTAATCCCAGCACTTGGGACGTAGAAATAAGAGGTCAGCCTGATCCAGGTAGCAAAATCTAAAGCCAACCTAAACTACAGAGTAAGACCATGTGTCAAAAAAAGAGAGAGAGAGAAACAAGACGAAACAAAACAACAATAAAACACATAACTCAGAATGTACTCATCCAAGAACACTGCCTTACTTTTTGGAACTAAAAAATTCATTATGTACTTTACTTGCCTAGACTCAGCCATTAATTCGATCCCCCGGGTATGCTCCCTGCTTGGGAATTGTTGAACTAAGTTAGGAGGTGAGTGTATGTACAGACACATATAAATGTATAGTCATCCCTTGACTACTTTTCTTGTTACTATGACAAATTACATGTTGGGAATATTCTAAAAGCAGGCGTGTGTGTGTGTGTGTGTGTGTGTGTGTGTGTGTGTGTGTGTGTGTG
>NW_021604636.1:13371672-13373338 GCF_004785775.1 Grammomys surdaster | reverse complement strand
GTGTGTGTGTGTGTGTGTGTGTGTGTGTGTGTGTGTGTGTGTGTGTGTGTAATAATTTAGGCTCATACTTTCAGAGATTTCAGTCTATAATCCTGTGACCATTGATAGACTTGGGGACCAGAGTGAGGCAGAACATCATAGAGCTGAGAGATGTGGCAAAGAAGGCTGTTCATCTCATGGGAGTCAGAAAGAAGAAGATGAAGAAAGGACCCAGTAGCCATGTATAACCTTCAACATTATGCTCCATTGACTTCCTTCATCCGGCAAGGCCCTACTTCCTCAATTTTTCACCCGCTCAAATAGTGGTGCTCCACTAAATGTTCAACACTTGAGTCTATGGAGACATTTTATATTCAAATCATAACCCTTCTATAGAAAATTTTGATATATACAATTGATTAAATTTGTGATATGGGCCAGGCAGTGGTGGCACACGCCTTTAATTCCAGCACTTGGGAGGCAGAGGCAGGCAGATTTCTGAGTTCGAGGCCAGCCTAGTCTACAGAGTGAGTTCCAGGACAGCCAGGCTTAACAGAGAAACCCTGTCTCGAAAAACCAAAAGAAAAAGGAGAAAAAAAAAAAAAAGAATGGTTTGTTTCTCCAGTGAGACTCACTTGTAGAAAATTAACTTTTCATCTGCAAGTAGCTATCAATTGGACTTTGTTTTTGGGTTAGGAATGGGGCATGTGTTCATTTCTCCTTTCAGCTCTAGGTTTCTATTTGGTACAGACTCGTGCAGGCCTTACGCATGCTGCCGCAGTCTGTGAGTTCAATGTGTGCCAGCCCTGTTGTGACTAGAACTATGTCACCTGTGAAGAATGGTGACAACTAGACTAAAATTTTATCGCTTGGTTCAGAGATCACACAAAAGATTAGTAGCAATTCTTTTCCACAGCTTTAATCCTTTGGATTAAATATGTTCTGTATTTCTTCTCTCTTTTCCTGTATTCATCTCACTGTTACTAAATAGACAAAACATATGACAGATACCACATTTTAAAAAGATGCAATGTTTGGAAGGCTACATCTGTGTCTCCTAAGAAAGGGCAGCAAAAGGAGGTCAGAAGCCCCTGATGAGCAAAATGGAGTTTCTGCCAGTGTCTTACACTGACTTTACACTGGTTTGTCTTTCTGTGCTTATTCTGGACATCTGTCCAGCATCAGGACAGTGGTTCTCCCTGTCACTCACTGCAGCTGTGGGTCTGAGGTTAGCCACAGGAGGCAGGACAGAGAGTAGGCGAGTCAGCAGCGGAGCTCAGCTGGCAGCTGTGTGACAGGAAGGGTCACTCCAGGCAGCTCTTCCCTCGGCAATCCAAAGGAAAGGAAGTACACAGATACACGCACGTACACACACACAGGCACCTAGACACACACTACCACCACCAACATCAAACTAACTGGAATTCACAATCACTGGTCATTAATATCTCTTGATGTCAATGGACTCAATTCCTGAATAACAAGAAACAGGTTTAGCAGAATAATTATGAAAACAGGATCCATCATTCTGCTGCATACAAGTAATATACTTCAGCCACAAAGATGATACTACCTCAGAGTAACAGGCTAGAGACAGCATGCCAAGCAAACAGACCCAAGGAAGTGAACTGAAGCCTTCTCTATAAACTCCAAACATTGGAATTTTATGACCTTTTCCTCTCCCCTC
>NW_021604636.1:13299298-13371272 GCF_004785775.1 Grammomys surdaster | reverse complement strand
TCTCTCTCTCTCTCTCTCTCTCTCTCTCTCTCTCTCTCTCTCTCGACAGATTTTTTCTCTGTCTGGTGACTTCTGGTCCCTATCTGGGTCTGTCTCCCTCTTTGCCTTGAGGCTGCATTAGTGTGACCCAGTTGCGACCAGGCCATTCCTTAACCAAGGGAAAATGTCTAATGGTTCTAATCATGTCATGGTTTTGTCATGTGGAATGTGAGCTCATATGGATGCATTTTTAGTTTAAAAGTACAGAGCTTCATGGGGCTCTGTTGGTAGAGGGCACATCTGGGGAAGGACGAAAGCTTCTCGAATCTCGCAGTTCACATCTTCATTAGATCTTAGATAATCACCTCACCTATGACTCTGCCTGCAATAGCTGAGGTTTATGCTGCCTGGTCCTGTGTTTAGTCATTTCTCATTTGAGTGGCAGCAAGATCACTAATTCTGTAATGTCTTCCACCCTGCCGTCAGAAGAGTCTTTTTTTTTCTGTGTTCTGTAATGTTCTTAACTATTGTTCTGCCAGTGTCTCAAATTGGCTACAAAGCAACACAGGCCACTCCTTTCTCTCTGGTGCTGGAACACTCTGCTTTTAGCTAACTTCCCTCACCCGAAGCTCCACATCACTGAACTCCTTGGAAGCAACTCTCAAGCTCTTAAGAGGACATTCACCTTGACCAAACTTTATGATTTCAAGGAACCTACTACATCTAGAATTTTGAAACTTAGTCCAGATACCAATCAATGCCTCTGGGATGTCTTTGCAGACTTTTTTTTTATCAGCCTCCCAGTAGGGAACATCTCCCCTTTGACCTCCGTGTTTACTTTCATCAGAACCCATGCTATCTTTTACTTGCTTGTCTGCTAGCCTGGGGAGGGCCTTGTCTTTCATTTTTACACCTCTGGTACCTAGTATTGTCTTGGCTTTTGGTTGCTACTCATGTTGAGTAAATGAATAAATGAATAAATGAATGATATGCAACAGGAAGAAACTGATTGTGATCATTTAAAGTGAGTCACTTGGGGAATTAGCAATACCAATGCCTAACGCTAAGTCAACCATGTAAATCTATTCCATTGGACATGTTAGGTTATGCTGTTCAAATCTCTTTTTTGCATATCAAATGTCTTACTCCAGTCAACTGTAGCATATAAATCATTCAGCACAGAATTCTGTAATGTGAGCACAAACGTTCACCATATGGAGACAATAAAAGGTGTCAAAAAAAAAAACAGGGAATAAAAAGTACTACAAAAAACATGACAAGGTTTTAAAATAGGGCGACTCTACAAATTTTAATTCCTGAGACTGTATTCACACTCACCAATAATCAATGGGGGAGGGGAGTTGTGTGGGAAATGGAAAGTCTTTGAATTCCTGGTACTTGGTTCACAATCCAGCAACTCTCATGAAAATGTACATCTTGCCACTTTCTCACCACTGTGATGTCCTAGAGAGGCTGGTTTCTGACTCTTTTCCAAGTCCTTATCCTGAGTGAAGACTTCATATCTTCGTTACTTGTGCTCCATCTCAGAATACTCCCTCCTTGTCTTTCATTTAGCCCATTTTACTTTCATTTAGCCCATTTTACTACTTCTCTGTCCTTTACACAGAGCATAAATCTTGCCAACTTTTAAAAAGTCACCCTCAAGTATCTTGGTCCATGACTTGTATCATTCCTTTCTCTTTCATCCACACAAATATATATGTGTTGTGTGTGCGCACATGCGCGTGTGTGTTGAACTCTATGCAGCCAATGGTAACTTGGAACTTTCTGTCCCCCCTGTCTTTACCTAGGATTCCAGGCATATGACACCATATCTGGCCATTTTGTTATTTTTCATTGGCTCTCATGCCTGTGGTCTTGACACAGCAGCTCCTATCCTTGATGCTAATCCTGCCAGAATGTATAATCCACTGACACCTTTGTCCTCTCCCCGCACCTCTCACGTCTTCCTTTTGTACCTGGTGTAATTGTCCTTCGTGATTAATTATTATAATTAGTGCTTTGGTTACATTGTAATCTCTTCTTATAACCTTTCTTAGCAAAAACCTCATTGAGACATAACTCCAACTCTACCTGTGATACAACTGCACTCACACAGCTGAGTGTGACTGCAGCCCTACTGGCTGACTTTATCATAAGCATCAACACTGAGTGAGTTCTTTTTTACATTTTTTTTATCTTTGTCAATTTCATACATTGGTGCAATGTATCTTGGTCACATGCACCTCCAAGTCCTCCTCCCCCTCCCCTACAACCCCCAACATGTCCCTCTCACCTTCATGTCTTTTTTTTTAGCTATCCCACCATGTCTGATTAGTACTGTCCACATTAGAGTGTACAACCTACTGAGAGCCACACCCCTAAAGAATAATGACTCATTCCTGCAGCCACCAATTGCCAACAGCTCGTTATTTAGGACTAGACCCTCATAGGATCCTCCCTCATCCAGGCTGGACTTATTGCCTGGTTTCATCTTGTACACATTATTTTAGTTGCTTGGAGCTCATGTTGCGTCCAGAAGACAGCACTGGAAGAGTTCTTAGCTGCCTGGCAACCTCTATTTCTCTATTCTCTCCATTCTCTCATTCTCCTAGACAGCAACATTACGTTGTCATGTGATTGTAAATTTGTTTTAACCCCACTTATTTGAGAAGTCTTGTTTTCCCAAGGTTTTATATGATTGAGAACACTCTACAAAGCGTCTTTTAGCTTTAGCAATGTTATGTACAAGCATGATACCCATGTACATGGACCAAGGCCTTTCAATATGTGCCATACTTCATCCTTAGGATATGGCAAGGAATTCCAGGATTGTAGGAAGTTAAACAACAATGTGCAAGACTCAAAATCCATTTGAAAATTCTCCCTACAATGGGAATGACAGGAGAGAAAAAAGGAAGTCCCCCCACCATGTCAGTCGAGGTCAAAGCTTACTGTAAGAAGGGCCAGCTCTCAACTCAGACCGTCTTGATTTCCTATCACCACCTTGACAGCTGGTGTGGGTGTTAACAAAATTTATAGAAATGAATTCTGAAAAGGAAAATAGGCACCAAGCCTTCTTCTGGCAGAAGCCAAAATTTATGAAATTACTTTGATTTTATATTGAAATGATTTGATATCATACAGGTACATATTTCAGGGGAGGAAAGAAATGTCTATAGGCACCTAGTCAAAAACCTCAGGAGGAAGTTAGGTATGGAGGCACATGTCAATAATCCACGAATTTAGGAGTCTGAGGCAAGAGGATCACAAAACCCAGACTAGCCTAAATGGCATACTGACACCCTGTCCCAACAACAACAAAGAAGGAGAAAGAGGAGGGAGAAGAAAGAAGAGGAGGATGGAGGAGAAAAAGGAGGAGGAGAAGGTTGGGGTTTTAGTGTTGTGCTGATATGCCTCCTCTTGACATGCATCAATACTTGTTGGATTTGTGCTAGGCATTAAGAAGAAATTAAGTCAAACATAAGACACTGTTGTATCTTTAAAATCTTATATCAGACTGGAGACTCCAGGATGTTTGTTATTGGGCACATGTTGGTGTCAGGTTTTTGGAGGTGTGAGGTGGTAAAGTGTTAAGAAGATGAATAGAAAAACCTAGCATTCAAGAACTTGGCTAGTTGGTGAGGCTCCATTTCTCTGTGATCTATGTAACTGTTAGAGAATGCAGTGACTTAAAGTGTATGTCTAAGTATGTGAGCCTGGAGAAAGCGGCTGGCGACATGACTCAACTGAGCACTGATTGCTCTTCCAGAGGACCTGGTTTCAATTTTCAGCACCCACACGGCCACTCACAATTATCTGTAACTCCAGTTGCAGGGGATTTGATACTTTCTTCTGGACTCCACTGGTATCAGCCACACCTATAGTATACCTGTGAAACACTCAAATCCATAAGTATGTGGAAGAGGAAAATCACCTACCCATAGATAAAGAACTACAAGCAACTAAGTGATGTTGAGAGAAGCAGAAATAGTCTTCCTCCATGGAGCAGCCCCCTAGCTGAATATCCAGTACTAAAAATAGTCAGCCCTGAAATCGTGGACATGCGACACTGAATGCACTCAGCAATTTATATCTATATGTTTATGCATATGTGTAATATATATAATATATAACTGTATACAACAATGTCATATGTAATGTATTATATGCTTTTACACACACACACACACACACACACACACACACTGGTGTTGAGAGTAAGGAATGTTGCAAATCCAGAGCCAAATTGCCCTGGAGGCATCTTTAACCCCAAGATAATTTCGAACCATTTACTGCCCTCCTCCATGCCTGATCTCTCATCTTTGTGACCATTAATACATTTTATGGAATGTGTATCTGGCATCAAGAACAATGGTGAGAATTTGTATGCACACGAACTCATCTTTCTTGATGCTAGGCACACATTAAAATGCTAGGCTATCATCATATTCATGCTCTGGGGAAGTCATGTGCTCATAATGCCATGCATTTAAGGATAAACTTCAACTGATTTGACAAGAAAATAGAGAGAGAAGTGATGGGGAAATTCAGAAAAAGAGCAGAGTAGGGACTATTAATCCAAAGACATGTCAACTGTTTGAAAGTGATGGGTACTCCAGAGGTGCATGTGTTTGAACACTTGATCCTTAGCTGATGGCACAATCCTGTGGATGTGTGATCAGGAAATATTGTATAAAACATAGGTTTTGTTGTTGACAAGGACGACGACGACGAAGACAACGATGACGACCACGACGAGGATGTTTGCGTTTTGTATTTTCAGTCTGTATTTTGCTCTGAGTGATTCCATTTTACAAGCAGCCTTTGATTCTATTTTGAGGGTGATACCTCCCATCTGTTCAATACCACCCATAGAGCACAGAATGATAAATGTGTGAATAGAAAGGCTGACACTTTATGCATGGACATATTAAAATCAGGGAAGCCAGATTCCAAAACTGCAAAGGCATACCAGACCAAAAAGAAGGAAATAGCCCCCTCATCTGTGCTCCATAAGGCAGTGGGCACCTAGCACTGCAGTGACTATAGCTCCACACCCACCTGTCATCTAGTATCTGGTATGTGTGTCAAGGAAGAATCGGCAGAGAACTCTTGACTTCCCTAGGGCTTCAGCTTAGTTCAGTACTTAGCTCAGTAGCTGGACTGTCATTTGCCTGCCCACTCACTTTACCCATGGACCTCCACCTGCCCTTCCTGTTCCAATCTTTTTTCCCTTTCATCTCATAGCTGAGTTCTATGTCTTAACCCAGACTCCCCTACTGACTCCCTCAGCAGTAGCATCTTCTCTTCCCTGGCTTAGGTTCTCTGCATGCATTTCTACTGGTCTACTTCGAATTGTTAAACTATAGACTGCTATACAATCTATTATTATTTATATCTGCTTAGAATAAGACAAAATTCAAATTTTAAGGGAAATGTACTCAGAACAATTATTAGTTATATAAATTATAAAGATAAAAGTCAATTTACATACTAAAATATGATGCAGTAAAGGATATGGACAACGTGAACCTTTATGCATGACTGTTGGGAGTGTAATAAGCTAGTCTCAGCCACTGAGAAAATGAGTATGGAGCTGCCTCAAAAACTAAAAATAGATCTACCATATGATCAAAATGCTACTTCTGGATATTGTCGTGATTTGAATGAGACTGGACCCAAAGGCTTATGTAGTTAAATGTTGTGTCCCCAGTTAGTGGAAATGCTTGGGAAGGATTAGAAGGTGTGGCCTTGGAAGTAGACTTTGAGGCTTCAAAAGCCCACGGCATTCTCAGTTTGCCTCCTCTCTTTGCTTATGCTTGTGGATCAGGTATAAGCTCTCAGCTACTGCTCCAGCACCATGCCTGCCTGCCTGCCTGCTGCCATGATGGTCAGAAACTCACCCTCTGAAACTATAAGCAAGACCCCAATAAATGCTTTCTTTTATAAATTGCCTTGGTCGTGTGTTTTATCACAGTAATAGAAAAGTAACTAAGACAGGCCTAAAAGTTAGTATTTCACAGAGATTCTTGCCTATCAATGTATACTAGCATTACTCACTTTAGCTAAGCTAAAGAACCAACTTAGGTGTCCAAGAAGAGAGAAATGAATAAAGAAAATGTGGCAAATCACAAAGCATGCCTCTAAAATCAGCACTGAGACAACAAGCATGTACTCTCTCTCACCTTATTCAAGTTACTACTTGAAGTTTTAGCTATAGCAATAAGACAAGAGAAATAAAAGGGATGCAAACATGGGCAGAGACAAATTATTCCTATTTTCGCATGCTAAGATCATAAGAGCCCCTAAAGACTCAACTAGAAAAGGCTAGAAATGTATTAAATATCTTCAGAAAAGTAGCAAAGGAGCAAAGCTAACCTTATAAAATCCATATTGTGAGCTGGGGAGGTGGTCCAGCTGGCAATCCATGAGTATCTGAAATGGGAGCCCCAGCACCTATGGCAGCACATGCCAGCAATTTCTGAAGAGCTATAGACAGTTGATGGCTTCTTGGGGAGGAAAGTCAATAGCAAGTGCCTGTAATGCAAGCAATAAGAATATAGAAATAAGAGGATCCCTAGAGATTGCCCAGGTAAGCTTGTCAAATTGGTGTGCTTCAGTGATAGGCCTTGTCTCAAAGTAATAATAATAATAATATAGACAGCCATAGATGAAGGCACTTGACATCAACTTCTGCTTTCAATATACATGTGCACACACATATGTACATACGCATGTACCTTTTTTAAACACTGCATGACAAGTACTGTGTTTTTATTACTATATGTATTATCACATATAGGTCTCACAATTAATTGAACATATAGGAATTATTGCCACTGTCATGAAAAGGAGACAATGTTTAAGTAGGTGATGCAAATTTCCTAGTGCATATTATTTGCTAACACTAACCTGGGACGGAAATACTCAAATTATAACTTTACACCCAGAAGTTACATGTAAACTGACTCTTAATAACTTAAATAAATTGATTTTTTTCATATTTCATTGTATACTGAGTACAAAATTTTAAGTATACTATAGATGGTATTTAATTTTTTAATTTATATTTCTTTTTTGCTTTTTTTATTTATTTTTATTTAAAAAATGTTAATCAAAGGCTTTATAAGTTCAGTAATGCTCAATAACAAGATAACCCAATACAGAACAATACAGAACCCAAGACACAGAAGTGTAACCCAATACCCAACCTAGATATACCAACTACTTTTGACTGGCAGAGACAGTCTCCATCTTTCCCTCCCCACCCATCTCCTAGCTCCTCCTCCTCTTCCTCTCCTTACTCCTCCCACCATAGCTCCTTCTACATATCACCCTTCCTGTTAAGATAAAACTTTTCTCTCAAAATACAATTAAAGCATAACCATACCAATTTGTATCAGTAAGGTAAAAGATAGACCTAATACCCAGTCCAACATTTTGTTGACTAACCAGAACCTCTGTCATTTCCCCTAACTAAAACACTTAGTTCTGAACTTGGCTTTTTTCTTGGCTTTAGAATGTCAGCTGAAAACCATCCTCTCAAGTCTTTTCTCTCAAAGTAAATAACCGGGATTGGCTATGAGACTGTAAGTTTTCAACCTCGTCAGAAATCCAGAATGACTGAATTAACTGAAATTATGGGAAGCACAAAGGAAAGCTTCTAAAACTTAGCCAATTCATAGAGACCACTGAACACTTGGACAGTCCCTATACTACAAAACATTGGAGCATCCGATCTTCAGCATTCTGGCCCAGGATCATCTGACAGACCTAGTGATGCAAATTATTAAGGGGTGATTACTCTGTCTTGGCAGATATAATCAGTCGACTATTCCACAAGTGTGTCCTTTTCAGGACAGTAATTTGTCTGTAGATGAAAAGAGGCAATTCTTGCCTAGTGGCTGTCTCACCACAACTGGAGTAACTCCAAAGACGCTCAATTTCTTCTTAGAATCCAAGACAGGGAGCTGTCAGGGGCAGACATGTCTCTAATCAAAATGAACCTTAATGCAGAAATGTTTGTAATGTCAATTCTGTGGACTTCTGATGTTTTGAAAACCAACTATCCATGTAAGACAATCTGGACTGTTGTCTGTTAACTCCTCTCAGCTATTTCTAAATAAAATATAGAAAACACCCTAACAATAAACTCAGAGCCATGAATTTGCTATAGGCCCTTAAGTCACAGGCTAACCATCTCAAATCAGTTAAAAAAGTTAAAGAAGGACTGGGTCTAAGCCTTGTATTCCTAAATGTGTTATATAGGCACAATGCCTGTGAGAATAACAATATTAATATCACTTCTATATCAAACTCGTACCAATGAAAACCTTAAATTTGAGATCAAAGTAAATTTTGTACCATTTAAGAAATTATAACTTCAGCTTAATAACAATTATACAGATTTCTACCAATAGGTTATGGCTATGCAATAAATCCTAGCTATTCCTCCCTGTTCCAACAAAACCACTACTTTCCCCTAGAAAGACAGCCCAATATTAACCACCTCAGTCCCCAAGCCCAAGGAATAGGGGCGCCAACTCTTCATTAACTTCTTCAAGCTGATTACAGGCATTGAGATATTAGAAGAGGGGCAGGAGGAAGAGTAAATTGATAAGCCTCTGACGTCTGTGTCTTCACTGCATTCAGCTGAGATTCCAAGACATCAGAGGTTTGAGCAGGTCTGTTCAGCTTGCTTGATGAGTAGATACACCAAGGCTGTGTATTCTGCAGTGTACAATTCTCAAAACAAATTTTAATATAAAGATATTTTTTGTTTGAATTCTGGAATCTAGTCTTCTGGTGGCCTGTCTCTATCATATCTAAGGCATATTATTCTGGGAGTTTCTATGAGGGTGTGCTCCCACCATCCTCCTATTCCCGCCGCCTTGCTCTCAAACTCCCCAACACTAGGGAGTCCAAATTATTGGGTACCAAGGCCCTCCACTTCCACTGATGCCAGACAAGGCCACCCTCAACTATCTATACAGGTGGAGCCATGAGTCCTTCCCTTTGTGTTCTTGGGCTAGAGGTTTTAGAATGGCTACTCCAGCCTGTTTCTTAGGACCATTTGCTTGAAAAATTGTTTTTCAGCCTTTTATCTAAGGTAATGTCTATCTTTGTCACTGAGGTGGGTTTCCTGTATGTAGCAAAATGCTGGGTCCTGTTTACATATCCAGTCCATTAGCCTTTGTTTTTTATTGGGAAATTGAGTTCATTGGTGTTAAGAGACATTAAGGAACAGTGATTGCTGCTTCCTGTTATTTTTGTTATTAGAGGTGGAATTATCTTTGTGTGGCTATCTTCTTTTGGATTTGTTGGAAGAGGATTACTTTCTTGCTCTGTCTAGGGTATAATTTTTTCTCCTTGTATTGGAGTTTTCCCACTAATATCCTTTGTAATGCCGGGTTTGTGGAAAGATATTGTGTAAATTTGGTTTTTTCATGGAATATCTTGGTTTCACCATCTATAGTGATTGAGAGTTTTGCTGGGTATAGTAGCCTGGGCTGGTATTTGTGTTCTCTTAGGGTCTGTATGATGTCAGTACAGGATCTTCTGGCTTTTATAGTCTCTGGTGAGAAGTCTGGTTTAATTCTTATAGGTCTGCCTTTACATGTTACTTGCCTTTTTCCCTTACTGCTTCTAATATTCTTTCTTTGTTTTGTGCATTTGATGTTTTGATTATTATGTGACGGAAGGAATTTCTTTTCTGGTCTAGTCTATTTGGCGTTCTGTAGGCTTCTTGTATGTTTATGGGCTTCTCGTTCTTTAAGTTAGGGAAGTTTTCTTCTATAATTTTGTTGAAGATATTTCTTGGCCCTTTAAGTTGGGAATCTTCACTCTCATTTATACCTATTATCCTTAGGTTTGGTCTTCTCATTGTGTCCTGGATTTCCTGTATGTTTTGTGTTAAGAACTTTTTGCATTTTGTATTTTCTTTGACAGCTGTGTCAATATTTTCTATGGTATCTTCTGCACCTGAGATTCTCTCTTCTATCTCTTGTATTCTGTTGGTGATGCTTGCATCTATGACTCCTGATTTTTTTTCTAGGTTTTCAATCTCCAGGGTAGTCTACCTTTGTGATTTCTTTATTGTTTCTACTTCCATTTTTATGTCCTGGATGGATTTGTTCAATTCCTTCACCTGTTTGTTGGGTTCTATTGTAATTCTTTTTTTTGGGGGTGGGGGGTTGGTTTTTCGAGGCAGGGTTTTTCTGTGTAGCCCTGGCTGTCCTGGAACTCACTCTGTAGACCAGGCTAGTCTCAAACTCTCAAACTCAGAAATCCACCTGCCTCTGCCTCCCAAGTGCTGGGATTAAAGGAGTGTGCCACCACCACCTGCTCTATTGTAATTCTCTAAGGGATTTTTTTGTTTCCTCTTTAAGGGCTTCTACCTGTTTACCTGTGTTCTTCTCAAATTCTTTGAGAGTGGTGTTTATGTCCTTCTTAAAGTCCTCTATCATCATCATTAGAAGTGATTTTAAATCTGAATCTTGCTTTCCTGGTGATATGGGGAATTCAGGACTGTCTAGTGTGGGAGAACTAGGTTCTAATGATGCCAAGTACCCTGGGTTGTTGATGCTTATGTTCTTGCACTTGCCTTTCACGATCTGGATCACCTTAGTGCTACCTGTCCTGTCTCTTCCTGGAGCCTGTCTTTCCTATTATCTTGGTTGTTTCAGGACTGTGTGGGGTGGGTGTTATTACTAGGTTTAGAACTGGGTCCCAAGATCTGCTCAGTGCTTGGTCCCAGACCAGAAAGAACCAGTGCTCTGGGCCAGAAGTGAAATTCCTGGGTTCTAGTGGGTCCCAGTTACTCCCTGTTAGGGGTGGGTATTGCTGTCTCCTTACCCAAGATGCTGCCTGGGTTAGAGCTCCTGGGAGGCCCACTTCCTCTGGGTTTTGTGAGATTGGGTGCAGAGCAGCCGCCCGGAATCTGGAATTTAATTTTTTAAAAATTATTTTATTGATTCCTTGTGAGTTTTACGTCATGCACTCTAGTCCCACTCATCTCCCCCTCCCTTCATATCTGCCCTCTTCCCTTCATATCTGCCCTCTTCCCTTCATATCTGCCTCGTCCCTTGCAACCTCCCCTGCAAAAGAAAATTAAAAAACAAACAAAACAACAACAACAACAACAAAATAAAACAAAGCATAGAAAACATTTGAACATGGAAGCTGTAATGTGTCACAGTGTGTCTGTCCCACACAGGGTATACCCTTTTGCTCACACATCTTTATAAAAATGTTCATTGCAATGAGTCATTGGTCTGGGTCCAGGCCTCTGGCCTCTGCTACAACATCAATGCTAGATCCTCACTGGGACTCTTCTTAGTCATCCTGTTGTTCAGCCCTGTGTCATGGAGATCCTGCAGCTTTGGATCTGCTGGACAAGCCTTTTCACACACTTCAGCAGTTCTTAGATGGGGTAGATGCTAGGGTGGACCAACTCCAAGACCTGGATCTGGGCTTGGGTGTTGGGTGAGCTTGTAAGCCTGCCAGTTCTCCTGCACCCACACTAAAAGGACAAGCTCTCCAACACTGCCCTGACTAGCTCACTCAATGCCACAAGGAGCAGGGTCAGCTCTCCTGCTCTCATGCTTCCAGTGAGCTCAGCTGCACCCATACCACCAAAGCTAGCTCTACTATGCTGCCCAGTCCAGGTACAGCACCCACTCTCTCAGTGTTGCAGCAGGTGAGGGGCTGGGTCAGCTCTCCTGCTCTCACACCCTTGAGACCCATGCCTTTGCCATCAGGGCCAGCTCTACTGCATACACATGTGTTCTAGTTACTTTTTTCTTACTGTTTTAGAACACCATAACCAAGGCAACTTATTCTGGGTTTATGGTTCCATAGAACTAGGAACCATGATGGAGGAGCAGAAGAAGTAGCAGGCACCTGGAGCAGCAGCTAAGAGTTCATGTTTTGAACCAAAAAACAGGAAACTCTAGAGATAGAGGGAGCTTTAGAAACAGTAGATGGGTTTTGAAAACTCAAATCCTATCCCCCATGACTCCCTTTTTTCAGCAAGACCGTGGCTTCTAAGTCTCCCCAATCAGGGCTACCAACTGCAGACCAAGTATTCAAATGTCCAAGATTTATGGGGACCTCTCATTCAAACCACTACAGCATGCAGTTACCATAAACCCACTCATTAAATCAGTAGCCCTTCTATATACCTAAAAAAAACCTACAATTTTTTAAAAAAATCATAAAAACAGTTCCATTCATGATAGCCCCTACAAAAACAAACCAAACAAAAACCTATGGATAAAACTAATCCAGAGAATGAAAGACCTCCACAATGAAAATTTTAAAACTACAAAGAAAGAAATTAAAGAATACATTAGAAGATGGAAAGACTTCTCATGCTTGGGAATCTGTAGAATTAATATGATGAAAAATGTCTGTCTTGTCAAAAATGATCTATAGATTCTATGAAATCCCCATCAAAATTCCGATGAAAAAGGCTTGAGCAAGCACTTTAGTCAATAACGTAATAGCAAGGACCTAAAATTGATCACTAGAATCCAAGTCTTAAAAACATCCAAATGTTGTAGCCTATACTTACAACCCTTGTCTAGTAAGGCAGAGACAGATGGGTCCCTGGGGCTTACTGGTCAACCAGGCTAGCCTATTTACTAAGCTTCAGGTAAGTTAGTGAAAGAGGAGGGTATAGGTACAAATATAGTCAAAGTATATGGTATATTTGAATAAAAATATCTTTATGAAATCTATCCCTATGTAAGTGAATGTATATGATTAAAACAAGAATAATGTGTGTGTGATAGATTAATAAAATGCTTTTCTCTAGTTCAAACAAAGAAAGATACAATAAAATCCCTTATTTTGATCTATAACCATACCACTTTAAACATGCCTAATCCAGTCTGAAATCCATTATTCTGTACCCTAAAAAGTTATTTTATTAAAAGAGGGCCGGAAAGGTGGCCTAAATGGTGAAGCCACCAAGCCTGACAACCTGGTTAGAGCCCTGAAGCCCTCATGATGAAGGGGAGAACCAGTTCACAGAAGTGTTCTCTGACCTCCATGTGCATCCTATGGTATATGCACACTCACGTACGTATACATAAAGAGTAGGAGTCTGTCTCAAAGGAACTAAGAGGAGGATTAGACTGAAGCATTGCACGCAGAGAGGAGAGGCTGAGTTCAGATGTCAACTGAAAGGCTAGAACCCCCAAACCAACTGGACATGAGGCAGAGCAGCCCAAAACAGACATTGATGGACAGGCTGCCAGGAAGTAAACAGTGCATTTATTGTGACGAAGTGCGTCTATGGAGTGTTTTTCTTCTCTGTGTTCTAGCTCATCAAACTTCTTGTTTTTTGAGAATGTGCTGCATATAGTAATTTCTTGTGGCCCTGCCTCTTACCCAATGCTTTGAAAAGAAAGGTATTCATTAAATGTACTTCATGTCAACCTAGAGTTTGGCTCTGATTACACTTTTCTTTTGCCAAATTCAGTAATGCCCCAACTCCACAAACTAGAAGAACAGGAAAAACTTCCAAAACTTATCAAAGAATCATCACATGCCAAGCATGTTTTTGGTGCCAAGGAACTTTTAGGAGTTATACTCAGGATTGTTCCCAAAAGTTTTCCATTTAGGTCCAAGTGTCTTCTGTGTGTCAGGTACTTTAAGGGGCTCAAGTGAGCTTACAGATTTTCAAATTTTACATGCCATTCACAAAGACACAGATGGGTATGTTTAATGACAGTTGTGAAAGTGTTGTTAAGTTATCAAGTGTCCCAGACCCAGAGACAATATAAATCTGTCCCACAGTCACCTTGGTTCTGTGTTTTATAAACACAATCCTTTGGATTTTCTATTATTTTCTAAAATTAACTTTAGCACTAGGATTGTTTATGAAATCAGGGTCCAGCTTTCTCAAACACTCTCTGGAAAGTGGTCTAGTGTGTTAAGTTTGCAAAAACAACCTTGAACTATTTTCTCAAGAACTGCTTGTTCTTTAGGTTCTGGAAGGTTTTGACTTTTATTTGTAATAGCTAAGAACAATGATGCCCTAAAGAATACTTTGTATTGATATAAATGTTTATTCTAGCCATCTACCATAGTAGCTACATGCCTGTGTAACACTTGAAATACAGTGACGGTAACTGAGGAACTAAATTTTAAACTGTATTTGAATTTGAATAATTTCAGTAAAAATGTCAGATAGTCAAAAGAGACTAGTGATGATATTGGACACTCTAGTCTAGGGTGTGGCAAATACCTCTCCTAGAACACCCCACCCTACCAACAATAAAACTTAATGTTGAACAAGCATTTTTTACTGACCATGCTGAGCACTGGTGCAACATTTTGCTGAAAGTTCTCAGGAACTTGATGGGAGTGATAAGGACTCTTACCCAGTGTGCTGGCTAGTCTTTTATCAACTTGACACAAGGTAAAGTTATCTGGAAGGAGGGAAGCTGAATTGAGAAAATGCCTCCATAAAATCCAGCTCTGAGGCATTGTCTTACTTAGTAATTTATGGGAAAGGGCCCATCCCATGGTGGGTGATGCCATCTCTGGATTAGTTGTCCTGGGTTCAATAAGAAAGCAGGCTAACTAAGCCATGAGGAACAAGCCTGTAAGCAGGACCCCTCTATGCCTCTGCATCAGCTCCTTCCTTCATGTTCCTTCTCTGTTTGGGTTCCTGTCCTGACTTCCTTCAGTGTTGAACAGCAATAAGAAAGTGTAAGCCTTTTCTCCTCATCTTGCTTTTTGGTCATGGTGTTTCATTGCACCTAGCTCTTTCATAGAGAACCTAGCTGAAACAACACCCAGTTAATTCAGTTGAGTTCCACTGCTTTAGTCATTTACTGAGTGAAAAACTGTAGGCTTATATTTTTCAAAATCTACTTTTAATAAGGGTTCTTAAATGTTTTAACTTCCCTTGTAGCCCACTACCCACCAGAGGTAGTAAATAGGAAAGGTTAATAGGGAAAAGGAGGATGTGAACCTGTTTAGAAATAGTTCCTTGGAGGAAATCCAATCTGTGTTGTCAGGATATCAGCAGTTAAGTTCACACGAATCTGCAGCGGTAACTTGATCCACTCACAAACACCATTCACAAGTCAGCAACAGAAGTTCAATCCAGGGCTGGAGAGATGGCTCAGTGGTTAAGAGCATTGACTGCACTTCCAGAGGTCCTGAGTTCAAATCCCAGCAACCACATGATGGCTCACAACCATCTGTAATGAGATCTGATGCCCTCTTCTGGTGTATCTGAAGACAGTGTATTCAAATATAATAAATAAATAAATCTTTAAAAAAAAAAAAAAAAAGAAGTTCAATCCAGAAGAAACCGAAAGGTTCTGCCAATCGGCTAAGTCGAAGAAGCTGCAAGAAGCCACAAGAACACCACCAGAAGTTCTTTGGTCATCTCTCTCCATGAGTCATGACAAATGATGACCAGCAAAGAATGGCAAGGCAAACCAATACCATACAATGTCATCAGTAAAGACCAGCATCAGCAAAGCCCAACGATGACCAGCAAAGAATGTTAAAGTGAGCCAGGCGGTGGTGGCGCACGCCTTTAATCCCAGCACTTGGGAGGCAGAGGCAGGTGGACTTCTGAGTTTGAGGCCAGCCTGGTCTACAGAGTGAGTTCCAGGACAGCCAGGACTATACAGAGAAACCCTGTCTCGGAAGAAAAAAAAAAAAAAAACCCAAAAGGGAAAAACCACATGATTATCTCATTAGATGCAGAAAAATCCTTTGATAAGATCCAACAGTCCTTCATAATAATAATAAAAGTCTTGAAGAGATCAGGGTTATAAAATGCATACCTAGGCACAACAAACTGAGTCTTGAAGTTTATTGTAAATAAGCCAGGCAAAAGGGTGTGGGTGAAATGGAAGAATGTTAGGTATGCTGGTTAGTTCTTGACACAAGTTTGAGTGATCTAGGAAGACAGAACCTTAAGTTAGCACCCATCAGATTAGCCTCTTAAGCATGTACTTTCTTAACTAATGATAAATATCTCCTGAGGTGGGTGCCTGACAGGTGGTCCTGGGTTCTATAAGAAGTCAGGCTGAGCGAGCCGCGGTAACAAGCTGATAAACAGTGTTCCCCATGGCTCAGCTTCAGTTCTAACTTCTAGCTTCTTTTTTGTTTTTGTTTGTTTGTTTTTGTTTTGTATTTTTTTTTGTTTGATTGATTATTGTTTTGGGAGAGGGCTTTGGGTTGTTTGTTTGTTTGTTTGTTTTGAGATAGAATTTCTCTGTGTAGCCCTGCCCTACATGAATAGGGTTTGACGAAGTCAAAGGGGCAGATCCGTCCAACAAATGCTCACTAAGTACCAACACTGTGCCAGAGAGTGCTAAGTGCTGGGGATGCAGCAATGAACAGAAGACCATTCAGTCTCACAGAACTCAATATTCCCATCGGAATAAAGAGACAGAAGAGTTTTCTTAGTTTGTATGGTTTGCTGTAACAAAAAGAACACAGACCAAATGGTAAACAACACTTATTTCTCACAATTCTGGGGGCTCAAGAGTCTGAGGTCAAGGCCTTGGCACATTGTGTCTGATGTGACACACTGTGTCTTTACAGGGGCAGAAGAGAGTCAGCTTTCTGGGGTCCTTTCATAGGAGCTATTACAGGGAATGACGCCAACAGCTTTATCTTTCCAGCACTAAGGCTGTGAATGTTGAAGGCTATGGAGCCTATCGTAGGTAGGACTTGGCTGAAGTAAGACAACAGGAGCCAGTGCTGGAAAACTAGACCTGCCCTGGTTCTGTCTCTCACTCTGCTGTCAATCACCCGTCATGAGGACAAGCTACTGCCACCAGCTCCCTCCACGAATGTCTGCCTTCCCTACTCCTCTGTGTCTTTTCCATGATGAAGGGCTGAACTGTCTTTAAAAGCATACATCAAAATAGAGCTTCCTCCTTTCAAATGACCCTGTGAAGTATTTCGTCAGAGTGACAAAGAAAATAACTAATTAATTAATCTTATGTATGAGTCTACATCCTCATAATGAATTTCTTCCCCAAAAGGTACCCAAAGCCACCACAAGGAGGTTAAGGTTTTAACATGTGAATTTGAGGTGAGGGGACACAAACATTGAGTTTGCTACAACAGGAAACGGTGGTCTGTGTGTAATATAAGAGAGGAGAATAAAAAAATTTTAAAGAAAATAAAAAAAAAAAAGAAAGTAACACCAGTGGTATGCCTTCAGACAAGAGAAACAATACCCAGGGATTACAGAGAGGAAACTTGTTCATGCAAAAGCTACTGACAACTGATGTTACTTTTTCTCTTCTCTTCTCTTCTCTTCTCTTCTCTTCTCTTCTCTTCTCTTCTCTTCTCTTCTCTTCTCTTCTCTTCTCTTCTCTTCTCTTCCCTTGACTTCCCTTCCCTTCCCTCCCCTCCCCTCCCCTCCCTTCCCCTTCCCTTCTATTCTTTTCTTTGTATTCTTTTCTCATATATTACATCCTGACAGCAATTTTTCCTTCCTCCCCTCCTACCATCTTCTCCACTATCCCCTGTCCCCACATACCTCTCCACTCCCCTCTGCTATACCCCCCACCTCCTCCACCCCTCAGAGAAGATCAGGCTTCCCAGAGACATCAACCAAACCAAACAAAACAAGCCACAATAAGACCAGGCATATACCATCACACCATTTATGTAAATACATGATATAAGTACTTGTCAGTATGAGTCAGTACTTTTGTATGAGTCTGTCAGAAATTACATTCATTTTTTAATTAATTAATTAATTAATTAACTTATTCACCTTACATCCCACTCACTGCCCCCCTCCCGGTCACCTCCTCCCACAATCCTTCCCCATCTCTCCTCCCCTTCTCCTCTGAGCAGGTGGGGGCCTGGATGGTTATTCCCCCACCCTGGCACTTCAAGTCTCTTTGAGGCTAGGCGCTTCCTCTCCCACTGAGGCCAAACTAGGCAGCCCAGCTAGAATATATCCCACATACAGGCAACAGCTTTTGGGATGATAGCCCCTGCTCCAGTTGTTCAGGACCCACATGAAGACCACACTGCACATCTGCTACATAAGTGTAGGGAGGCCTAGGTCCAGCCAGTGTATATTCTTTGGTTGGTGGTTCAGTCTCTGAGAGCCCCATGGATGCAGGTTAGTTAACTCTGTTGGTCTTCCTGTGGCATTCCTATCCACTTCAAGCCCGAAAACCTTCCTCCTATTCTTCCATAAGAGTTCCCAAGCTCCATCCACTCCATGCAGACTGTGGGTGTCTGCATCTGTTTCAGTCAGCTGCTGGGTGGAGCCTCTCGGAGGAAAGCCCATGCTAGGCTCCTGTCTGCAAGCATAACAAAGCATCATTAATAGTGTCAAGGATTGGTGCTTGCCCTTGGAATGGGTCTCAAGTTGGGCTGATTATTGACTGGCCATTCCCTCAGCCTCTGCTCCATCCCCTGTCCCTACATTTCTTACAGACAGGATACATTTTGTATTGAAAGTTTTGTGGGTGGGTTGGTGTCTCTATCACTCCACTGGGGTCCCTGCCTGGCTATCGGAAGTATTTTTAAAAAAGAAAGCCATACAGTGCATACTATATCAAGCATGCAAGCTGGGCTCTTATTCCTTTAAAATCAGGGACAAGAGAGGTATGCTTCTCTTTATCATAGGAACCTATGTGCACTTGAATGCATGAATCACTTGTGTGGCAATCAGAGGACAACACTGGGTGTCATTCCTTGATTTTCACCTTGTCTGAAGCAGGGTCTGTTTGATGCTGCTCTATAGTTGCCAGGCTGACAGACCCAAGAGCTTCCAGAGAGCTCTTTCGGTTCCGTGTCTCATCTCACCTTAGAAATGCTGTGTTACAGACACCGGTCTCTGCATGCCAATTTTTTTTAATGGGTTTTGGGGACACACACTCATGTCAGCAGGTTTGCACAGCAAGTGGGCCTGTTGAGCCATTTCCCCAGCCCTGGCTCATCATTCTGAAAATTTCAGTAACTAACCAGTTGACCCCATTGTTTGGGGTCTATGGCAAGACTCATAGCATGTCAAGAACAAAGGGTAATACAAAGCTCCATAATCCACAAGCTAAGGATCAAAGTGAGCAAGGGAGAGGGGGATGGAGGGAGGGAAAGAGGAAGGGAAAGAGAGTCAAGATCCCACAGTCCTCTTCTTCTAGGAGCACTAATTTCCACTAGTGAAGTATGAGCCAGAAAAACTGGTTTTTAAACAAGTTTATGACAGCACCATGAAATACAGTCTGGGTGAACTAATGCTGGTTGCCTAATGCTGACAATGGAGATTGGAACTGCGTTATCCATTCTGATTCTGTTTTCTTTTCTACTTTTCACCACTGACGACAACAACTTTAATTCTCAATGACAGAAACTTTAATTCTCTGGAAGAAAATTCTGGTTCTATTACCTACTTTGACATTATGAGTATAGAGCAAGACTTTCCCTTCTTGTGGCTTTGGGCTGGGGTTCCTTCAGCTCCAAGATCATGCCTGGCTGTTTCTTAACCCTCATCGTTAATTACCTCTGTGATTTTATGATTATGCTGCAAGCGAAAGCAAGGCACCAGTAGGCTTGTTCCCTGCTTGCCTCTGACAATGCTTTGAGCTCTTACTTAATTTATCTGTGAAACCTAGACTATGTTCATGATTTTTCATGATCCGAGTCTAGTGATGGTCACAGATGCATTAAAACTTTTACATTGAGCATTTATACATTGTTTTTGTATTCCCTAAGAGATTGTATCATTTGGCCAACAGAGCACATTACATGAATGGCAGAATCAAATTATGAACCAACATTTCTTCACCTCACTGCGATCCTAACTCTAAGAACATTGCAAAGGGGGCCAGGGAAAAGCTGTGGTAGCAATGCTCCCTGGTGACAGAATTGTACTAGGGAAATAGAAAGCCTTGCTCACTCTCCTGCCTTCTCTCCTGCTATCTTCCTCATCTATACTCTCTACTTAGCTCCAATTGGAATAGGCTAACCACTCCCTACCGCTAGACTTTCAAACAAACTCCTCCCTTGATGAAGAGTCTTCTGTAGGCCCCCAGCCTCGTTCCCACATCTTTTGGTTTCTCTGTGTGTCTCTGTGTCCTAGATGAGACGAGACCCATGTCTGATTTAGCTTGTCGTCCGCCCTCCCCTCTGGAGAGAAGAACCTGACACAAAGGTTTCTGTGTGAGTCGATAGCAGAAACGAGAGCAAGAGATTGCAAGAAGGAGAAAGGAAAGATGAGCCAATTGAGCCGACACAAGGATGCCCTGCTGAGCTGACCTATCCTGATGGCTACTTGTTTCTATCACTCTGGACAGTCTGGTGATCTTATGGATGCATCCGGGCATTCTTTGAGCATTTATCCATTCACTCATGTAAGGCATTTGGTTGTAAGAGGTTTGGCTTCAGTTCAATGATACATAAGGAATAAAGTTTTGTAAATGTATTCTGCGTATTTGTATAGTGCAATCCTGAAACCAAATGTGTCTGCTGTCCCCTGCGCTCCCTCGCCTTTGAACCCCTTAAGTACAATTAAAGGTCTATGAAAAGAATGGGAAGAAGCAGGATCTGTAAACTCCACAGTCCAGACAATGACCTGGTACTAGTCACTCTTCCCACACTACCCACCGCAGCTTCCATCTGAAACTTTATTCCAGTTATCAGAGAGGAGACTCTTAGTAACTGTGATGTTACTGCATGGCATGGTTTACCACCAATACTCTTCCTGTGTCTTCTACTTAGTAACATCTATTACTAGCTCCCAATTCTCATTCTGAGGCTTTGATGTTTTGAGCCATATCTGATTATGATAGTCTGAAATTGAAGGAACCCCTAAACAGAGTCTGAAATAAAGACTTATATGCAGGCAGGCATGCGAAAAATGCCTATTATCCTACTACTGTCAAGATGGAGACAGAGGGTAAAGACTTCAGTGACTAAAATGCAATAGATCTGGCAAATGTTTAACAACCCATTCTCTGGGAAAAATTATGTGGGAGTATACATTGTACAAATGTTTGTCTTATGTTTTACTGGCAAAAATTATGTGTAGTATATAATTTCTAAATTATAACGAAATACAGATTTCTTCATAGTAAACTCCATATAGCTGTCTTAATTTATAGAATACTTTACTGGCTAGAATATGTTTCATTATGATATTTTCATACATGTATGTTATTGTACTTTGCTCATATTCATATATACAGCACATGTACAGGTTCGTACACACAAATGCACACATGCGCATACACACACACACACACACACTTTTTTTTTTAAGAGTTATTTACTTTATTTATCTGAGTACACTGTAGCTGTCTTCAGACATACCAGAAGAGGGCATCTGATCCCATTACAGATGATTGTAAGCCACTATGTTGTTGCTGGGAATTGAACTCAGAACCTCTGGAAGAGCAGTCAGTGCTCTTAACTGCAGAGCTATCACTCCAGCCCACACACATTGTTCTTACTGATAAATCTTTTCTCGGGTTCTTTCTTCCTCCCAATAGTCTACTGTTTCTACTTTCCTATTTTTCTGTCTCTGTCTCTGTCTCTCTGTCTCTCTCTCTGTCTCTCTCTCTCTCTGTCTCTCTCTCTCTCTCGCTCTCACACACACACACACACACACACTCACAGAGTTGTTGAACATTAATTCTTTATGTTTTCACTGATTTTTGCTGATTTCTTTCTTTCCTTCTTCCTTCCTTCCTTCCTTCCTTCCTTCCTTCCTTCCTTTCTTTCATTCTTTTTAAAGACAGGCCTCACTGTATAGTCCTGGCTGGTTTGGAAACTCAATGGCTAGACCATGCTAGCCTCAAGTTCATAGAGATCTGCCTGCCTCTGTCTCCTAAGATTAAAGGTGAATACCACTATGTCCTGCCTTAAAGTATAAAAATGAATAGCCAACCTCTATTCATGGTTCACAAACAAGTAACTGCATAATGAATAAATGTTCCTTCACTTAAAATTACAACCAATATGAAAGCAGGACATGATGAGGGCTTGTGAGGTGGCTCAGTGGCTAAAAGCTCTTGCTGGGCAAGCCTCAGGAGCTGAGTTCAATCCCTGAGTTCAATCCCCAGAACCCACATAAAAAAGCAGTTGCACGCATATGCAATCCCAACAGTACTCTGGCAAAATGGATGAGGAGGATGTGAAAATCATCCAGTAGCTCACAGCCCAGTAAGCAGGGCATATAGTCCACAGAGGCAGAAACACAGAGACCCTGCCTCGATGAGGTGGAAGTTATGAGCTGACTCCTGAAAGCTGTTTCTTTTCCTCCACATGCACAGTATATGTATGCCCACACTCACACCTCCCATAAGGAGGATGGTGATAACAACAATAATAAAAATAAATTCAGCTCTGGAAAAAATCAGGATGATGTATGCTGATTTCACTCATTAGGAATGTAGGTTTGTTTTTTCTTTGAATTGAATGATAGTTAGAACACAAATTTTATGCTATTCACAACAAACACAAAACACCTCTAACTCAAATATATACTTTAAAAAATTTTCTCCATCACTTTCTTTTCTTTCTAAAAAGCATTTATTGGCCCTCAGAAAGGCCCATCACATATCAGAAAGGTCACATAGCAGCTGACCAACTCAGCAGCCATTTGGGCCTGATGCAGTGCTTCTAGTTGGCCAACCCCTCACTACATACATGAGCTGCTGTACCGCAGGGAGGAGCCAGTGCTGCAGATCTGGGAGCATATCATTGCCTCCAAAAATGAAGACCTGAAGCATGGCTGTGATTGAAGATGGCTCAGCGCTGGACTGGTGTTTATGGTACTTCAGAGACCAGAGACCTTGTGCCAGAGCAACTGGCAGTGAGTATTTGTGGGTAGCACTGTGTGGGCAAAAATATACACTGAATGACATGTTGCAGTTTCCAATGCCACTGCATTAGATACACTGCAGTTTCCAATGCCACTGCAATGAATTCACTGCAGTTTCCAGTGCCACTGCAATGAATTCACTGCAGTTTCCAGTACCACTGCGATGAAAGCACTGCAGTTTCCAGCACCATTGTAACAAATGTACTGCAGTTTCCAGTGCCACTGCACTGAATTCACTGCAGTCTCCAGTGCCACTGCACTGAATACATTTTCAATGAAGGGGTGAGAAGGATGCAAAAACAGAGTAGGGGGAGGAGAGAGGCTTCACCATGTTGATGTCTGAGGCCTGAGGTACCACCAGAGGCCATGCTGATGTCTGTGGTCTGTGCTGCAGCCTGGGCCACACCTGGGTCCCTGGTCCTGCTCCAGTGTAGTGTCTGGGGTCTCTGTTACCACTGAAGGCCATATGGATGTTCATGATCTATGCCACCACTGGAGGCCATGTTTAGAGGGCCATGCTCTGGGGGTGGGGTAGAGTAGCTCTTGATGGCCAATGCAGTGAGCATTACTCTGAGAGCCATGTCTGTGGTCTGTGCTGCCACCCAAAACCATATTGATGGTCCTGGTATGTGGTGTCATGCTGTCACCAGATACCATGTGAAAGTCCATGGTCCATGCTCCTTCTGACTGTAAAAGACAAGGAAGCTTTCTCTATAGTGGTGTTGATGACGGCAGACTCACAGTTGACAATGAGAGACATAGAAGGCTTTGTTGCAACCCTGCCCCAAAGTAACAACCTAGACAGGAAGCTATCAAAGAAAACTCTTATGAATTATGATAAAGATGCTAAGTGTAGCTCTCCAAAATCTATGGATACTGTCAAGAATGGGATGGGGAAGGACTTACTTTTCTTTAAGGGGCTGGCCACCGGGAGTTTAACTATGGTCCAGTGAGTATATGGGCCACACAGACTGAACTTTTGAGGGAGGAGCACAAAGGTAGAGGCAGACCTGGGAGGACTGGGAAGTAAGGATGAAGGGTGAACTATGTGACATTCCCAAGTAATCAATGACAATATTATGATAAAAAAAAAACATTTATTGTCCGGTCTGGTGGCTCACAGCTTTTATCCCAGCACTCAGGAGGCAAAGGCAGGCAGATGCCTCTCAGAGGCCAGCCTAGACTACAAAGCAAGTTCCAGGACAGTCAGGGATGTTACACAGAGAAATCCTGTCTCAAAAACAAAAATAAAAACAAGAACAAAAACCAGCAAACAAAGACATTAATAAACAAGAATGTATCACAGAGACTTCCCAATTCCAGAGGACTTTCTTTGAAACCTTATGTTATGGGTCACAAACTCTTCTTCTAGAATTGAGAAAGAACAAAGTATTACACAGTGGACCCCATATGCCATTTAGTTCTAACACCTCACCACAATGTTAGAAAAGCTCTGAGCACTCACCTGGACATGTACCTACCTGTGGTACAAACCTGGCAGAGATGAAGTCAGACTGTACCAGATGAAAATGCTAAAATCCTTCACTGGATCAGTTACCACACCAGCCACTGAGTTTGCTGGGCAAGCACACACAGAAAGACCCTGCCTCACAGCACCTAGACTTTCCTCTATACCATTTGTTATGGTGCTAATTTTCAATTTATATGTCCAGTCTCCCACTGACTGTAAGTTGTGATGTCAGAACTCTGTTCTCTGTGTCTGGCGTTTGTACTCTGCACATAATAAGTGACGACAATCAATACACTTGTCAACCGAATAAATATATGAATAAGAAATTACAGGCATTCTTCAATCATCACCCAACCCCTTAACTTCTTATACCTGTTCTCTGGTCCTGTAAGCAAAAGCAAAAAGAAAGCACTTGTGTACAGCAAGTGTTACTAACGCTGGAGGGATGATAAGATCCAGCAACATTGTTTCTCTCTGCTCTGATCATTTTCAGGAGCTCCTGCTATGGACAACCTTCCAGTCATAGAAAAAGCAAAGGCTCTTTCTCGCTCTATTTGGCCTCTTGGTCTCTGTAGTGTGTTCAGAGTATCTTGCAAGCTCTGTTCATCAGTGGCCCATTAACTTGCCACCGTTGTCCTAGCAGCACAGAAACACTGCCAGAGGGACTGACCGCCCTTCTCTTCTTCCCAGTTTCTCCTTCCTTCTGCAAATCTGTGCTTGTGGAAACATGCAGAGACTTATTCCCTCACTAGTGTGAATTGTGACTCCCTGAAAAGGAGAATGATGACCATGTTGGTTAATTTTGGATTTAACTGTCAAGTGTCCTCATCTTCGTCGTGAATGCTACACAGAGTAGACACACAGTAGAAACCAGCAAATATAATGAAAAAGTTTAATAAGGGGCAGTGTATTCCAAATATCTGCTACTTCTACACCAAATTTACATTTTTATTCATTTGTATTTGCCAGTATTATGATTTATTTCAGTTTTACTTAACTAAATACGTCATTTGCCGGGAGGTGGTGGCGCATGCCTTTAATCCCAGCACTTGGGAGGCAGAGGCAGGCGGATTTCTGAGTTCGAGGCCAGCCTGATCTACAGAGTGAGTTCCAGGACAGCCAGGGCTACACAGAGAAACCCTGTCTCGAAAAAACAAAAAAAGAATTCTTTATTTTGCCGGGCGGTGGTGGCGCACACCTTTAATCCCAGCACTTGGGCACTTGGGAGGCAGAGGCAGGAGGATTTCTGAGTTGGAGAGTTCGAGGCTAGCCTGGCCTACAGAGTGAGTTCCAGGACAGCCAGGGCTACACAGAGAAACCCTGTCTCGAAAAAACAAAACAAACAAACAAACAAACAAACAAACAAAAAAAACTAAATACATCATTTATGTTTTAGCTAAAATAGTTTTATTTCAATGGTAAAATGCATATACTTAACACAAATACAACTTTTGAATACCTGTTATAATTTGAAAGTAACCACAACATACCCATATAGCCTAAAAATTAATAACTTGATAAAGTACTAATAAGTACCTTAAGGGTGATACAGCTTCCACTTTGCTCTGCTTATTTTTTATTTATTTTTAAAGCCAATTAACAAGGCCTGTGAATGTAACTTAGAGACAGATCCCTTACCTAGCACCAGGTCATACATTCCATTCCCTGTACCACTAATACACACACACACACACACACACACACATGCACACACACAAACACAAACACACACACATACACCAGAGGGTAAAGCTTTAAAAAGCTCAGTTCCACCGGGTGGTGGTGGCATACACTTTTAATCCTAGCACTTGGCAGGCAGAGCAGGTGGATCTTCTGTGAGTTCAAGGCCAGCCTGGTCTACAGAGCTAGTTCTAGGATATCCAAGTCTAAACACACACACAGAGACACACAGACACAGATACACACACACACTGTCTTATAAAACAAAAACAAAAAGATCAGTGCCTGAAGTGAGGAGATGGCTTGGTTGGTAGAGTGTTTGCCATGCAAATGTGAATACATGAGTTCAGATCTCCTGTATTCCTGCTTAAAAAAAAAAAAAAAGATGACAGAGCTGTGTGCATTTGTAATCCCAACATTGGAAAGGCAGGAAGATACCTGGAGCTTGCTGACCAGTCAGCCTAGTTGAATCAATGAGCTTTGGGTTCAGTGGAAAAGCCCTGTCTCAAAATGCAAGGTAGAGAGTGACCAAGGAGGACACCTGACCTCCACATGTACACACCCATGCCCATGTATGTATTCACACAAACATGTACATAGACTGCATACACAAAGATGAGCTTTGAAGAGGCTTCTCAGGGTGTTATCTACAGACGCTTGCGATTCTCAGTCTTTGGGAAATACTAACCTACACACTTGCTGTTCATTGGAAGAGATATGTAATGCTTTTACACGTAGATGCTCATTTGAAAAAGATAATTCTAATTTTAACTTACAACTTTTGTTCACTTTAATGTCCCTGAACTCTTACAGTCATGTGACAGACAGCATATTTTGCTCAGGAACAGACCGTCTGTTTGACCTGATGACATCCTAGTCCTCCTGTCACATAAGACAAAGTCACTTCCTGATGTAGTTCTCAGACTCTATCCTCATTAAAATATTTTTATTTTCCGTTATATATATGATGTTTTGCCTACGTATGCATTTGTACATGAAGTACGTGCCTGGCATGTGGCATGGTGGGGTCAGAAAAGTGTGTTAAATAGCCTGGAACTGGATTTACAGACAGTGGGTGTTGGGAACCCAACTTTGGTCATCTGGGAGAGCTGTCAGTGCTCTTAATCATTGAGCCATCTCTCATGCATTTCATCACCACGTATTTTCATTGTTAAGCAGCGCAGGGCTGTGTTGGATTATCTCAGAGTTAGGGAGGTCCTGTGGCACACAGCAGAGATTCCTGGTAGACAAGGAGGAGGTCTAGCTTTCCTTTATGCTGGATAAACTTGGGTGGATAATACACCTCGCTTACTGTTGTCCTATGTTTTAGATGTGATTTGTGCCCTCCTAAACTCATTTGAGTATGGTCCCTAATGTTAAAAAGTAATAAGATGTGCAGTATTTTTGGATCTTGAATACTCTTCATTTTTACATTTGGTGTGTGCTTGTGTGTGTGTGTGTGTGTGTGTGTGTGTGTGTGTGTGTGTGTGACTATGAATATGTGGAGATCAGAGGACAAGTTGTGGAATTAATTTTCCTTTCCCACAGTGGGGGTTACAGGGATTGAACTTGGGTCACCAGATTTGGCAGCAAGTGCCTGTACCTCCTGAGCCATCCCAAAGGCCCCAGAAAGGACATTCCTAAGGGTTAGTATTAATTGTCCCTGGACTGAGTGAATTCCCAGTCCTGAAGGCCTGGATTTGTTTCTGCAAGAACAAGACTGGGATATTGTTAAAAAAAAAAAAAAAAAAAAAACCTCAAGGCAACTCCTTGAGTTTCCGGCTTCTTCACAAGTGCCTGCTCGTACTTCTGCTTTCCAGCAGTTTTCAGATGCAGCATGAAGCTTTTACCAGAAGCCAAGAACACAGCTGCATCATGTCCTTGAACTTCCCAGCCTCTGTAACTGTGATTCAAATAAACTTCCATTATTTTTTTTCATAAGCCATCCAATCTCATAAAGCAGCAGAAAATGAACCAAGAGACATTGTTTAATCTACAAATGAGGTGGTATGATCAGCAGGGGTGAAAAAAAAAAACCCGTAAGGTATCAGATAATGGATGTATGGACTGATGCTACAGATGTTCCGTCTGATCTAGGGCAAGATTTTACAATAGTTCAATACAACCTGTGGGAAGTACTTCGCTGTGACACCATCTAGCACTAGTATTTTATCAGAGAAATTGTCAAGAATGCTGAGACAAATTATTTCCAAACTATGGCAGGCACCCTTCGATGTACCTATCTGAGGTAATAGAGGTCTGGGAACTCATTCTATTTGAACAGGGTCTCACTGTATAACCTCATGTGGGATCGAATTCATTATTTAGAACAGGGTGGCCTTCAACAAGTGACAATCCTTCTGCCTCAGGCTCCTCAAGGCTGGCGTCGCAGATATCTTCCATTATACCTGGCCCTAAAGTAATTTCTCTTACTGAGAATTAAATCCAGGTCTTGGACACACAGAGCAAATACTCTACCACCAAATTATATCCCCATCCCTTTCCCAAACTTATTTTTCATTGCAATGCTTCTAAACTAGTTTTTAAAATTGCCTTCATACCTGTAGGACAGACAAAGTTTCTTTTTAAGATAGACACATCAAAGCAAAACCAGTATATCAGTTCAAAGGAAACACTAGCAGATAAAGAATGCAGGGCCCACAGCTGTCACTGCCTCTGTGAAGGGGAACCACATTAAGGGAAACATGGAAATGTCAACTTGATCTTGATGATTCCTTTGGTGTAAATCATAAAATCATGTATTTCCCACAAACGCTGTGGGAAACCCCAGTGTAACAATCATCAGATGTGGTCGAGGCAGGAGTATTTGTGAACTGTGTACTTTCTGATCACTTCTGCTTTAACCTAGAACTGTCATAAAACAGGGTACTTAAAAACAGAGAGATAAAGACAACCCCACAAAGCAAGCATAGACAGCAAATTGTTTCCGGTTCTTATACATGCACAGAAAATTTACCTATGCCTCCTATTGCAAAGAGTTACCTGAATGGTAAGATGTGACCTCGGGCCACTCTGAGCTTTGCTATCTAGTGAAGCAAGCGCCTCCACTTCCCTTGTACTGAGAATTGAAAACCTACAATCTTAGCTCATTTGATTACAATGGAAAAACCAACTTCACCTTTCAGAGATCCAATTGGTTTACTTGGTTAATTTACTGATGAGAGGTCTTATCCACTATTGTACTGTTGTCTTAGTGAGGATTTCTGTTGCTGTGAGGAAACACCGTGACCAAAGCAACTTCAGGAGAAAACGGTGTATTATTACACTTCACCACCACAGTCCATTACTGAAGGAAGCCAAGGCAAGAAATCAAGGCAGGAAGCTGTAAACAGGAACTGAAGCGGAGGCCATGTGGGAATGCTGTTACTGGCTTGCTCCTCAGGTTTACTCTGCCTGCTTCTTTACAGCTCCCAGGACCGCCTGCCTAAAGGAAGCACCACCACAGTGGCTAAGCCCTCTCACATCAATAATTACCCAAGAAAATGTTCTACTGGTGCGTGTGCCTGTCCTTAATCCCAGCACTCAGAGGCTGGCAGATCTCTGTGAGTTCGAAACCAGCTTAGTTTACATAATGAGTTCTAGGGCAGCCAGAGCAAATAGTGAGACCTTGTCTCGAACAAACAAACAAGCAAGTTCCACAGGCTTGCCTACAGGCTGATATTATAAAGGCATTCTCTCAGTCGAACTTCTCTTCTCTCAAATCACTTTGTCCTGTGTCAACTTGAAGAAAAAAAATTATCCTGCACAATTGTTTTTACATAACACACACACACATTCTTGTTATTATGGTCTTTGTTAAACTGTAAGTCCTGAAACTGATTTCATTTCTCTTTTTTGCGGAACAGAAAATTGCTGGTACATGGAGAGATGGCTCAGCAGTTACTATCACTGCTGCTCCTCCAGAGGACCCAAGTTTGATTCCCAGCACCTACATGGCAGCTCACAGCCATCTGTAACTCTAGTTCCAGGATATCTGAACCCTTCTCTAGCCTTGTCAGGCATTGCCTTCACATAGCACACACATGTACATGCAAGCTGAACACACATACACATGAAAATTACTGATAATTAAAACTTCCTGGTATAGAAGACTATTAAATAACATCATTGTATTTTAAAATGTTTTAAACTTTTATTTTTATTTCACATGTGTGGGTGTTCTGCCCACATGTATGTGTCTACACACCATGTGTGCGCAGTGCCCGTGGAAGTCATGAAAGGGCATTGGGTTTCCTAGGGCTGGAGTTACAAGTGGTTGTGAGTTTCCATTTGAATGCTGGGAATGGAACCTGGGTCTTTTGGAAGAGCAGCCGATGCTCTTAACCTCTGAGTCATCTTCCCAGATCCACATCATTGTATTTTTTGAGTAGAGATTATGATCAAATATCCTAAATATACAACATCTTCGAAAACACAGGAAGCTTATCTAGAAGGTATACTAGTGGCAAAAGTCTGAAAGGTAGTAACTCAATTTACTGATCCTCAATCCAGGTATATCATCTGTTTGTATGCTGTGCCAGCATCACACAGCCCTGTGCTTGCTTGGAAGGTCTGCTGACATTGTGAATTTCTTGTGACCTTGACTTTGAATTAGTGTAAGTGAAGTCCAATGGGACAATGTGCACAGTGTGTATACAGAAGAGAGAAAACCATAAACCGGTCTCCCCCTCCCCGCCTCACACTAGCAATCCTCTTGCTTCAGCCTCTGAGTGCTGGAACGACAGGTGTGCCCCACCCCCCATGGCTGTATTTCTTTGGCCCACTTTTTGTAGGGCATCACACAAACACATACTTCTGGTTAACCTTCAGCAAGACTCAACGTGGAAGATCTCATGCTTTTGGCTTAGGGAAGGTATTAACAATCTTAAGAGGCTATATTTTGTATTTGAAAAAGAATTTGTTTTATCCCCTCCTGACACTCTTAGACTATACTGTTTCCATGCGAACAAGCCTATTGCTAGGATTCTGAGTGACGAGAGACATGTGGCCTGGTTGCTCTGTTCACAACAGGCAACAGTTAGTAAACTCTCTGAAGCAGAGCTACCCCAGTGAGTGGCAGCTAAAGACAGATGCATGAGTGAACCCAAGTGAGACCAGAAAAACCACTAACTAAGCCTGTTCCAAAGTGCAAACCCACTTAAAACCCAAGGCAAATAAATGGTGAAGTTCAGCTGTTTGAGTTGGTCTTTTATGTAGAAAAAGCTAATGAACACAATAATCTTTTGCAGCAAATTTTGGATTCTATTACATATGTTCTTCTTTTCTTGTTCTTATTTATAAGTCTGATTGTGTATCTGTGTGTCTGCTACCTGTGTCCAGGTGCCATTGGAGGCCAGAGCAGGGCTTTAGGGCTTCTGTAGCTGGAGTTACAGGGAGTTGTGAGCCTCTTGACAGGGGTTCTGGACCTCACCTCATGACCTCTGGGAGAACAATAAGCCATCTCTCCAGCCCTACATATGATATACCACCACTAGCTTTTTCTCACACAACACTTTCTCAAGTATTCAGTGTTATTTCGTTCCTCATTATATATTCATATATCTCTTCTGTTAGGCTTTGCTTTCTTAGCCGACGGAACACTGTCAAAACACAAAAGGATTCAGTCAATGGTCAGAGGGCATAACTTTTGTATATGACTGTACAGTGTTCTACCACATGAAGCTACCAAACTTCTCCATCTTCAGTTACTGAGTCTGTAATAGGGTTGGCATCTCCGTTTCCCACGACAATGAACTCAAGCAAGCTCTTTTTACCCAGTGGAGCTTGATGCTGTGATTCTGAATCTCAGCCAAGAGGCAGGGCTTTCCTAAGCAGTCCTAAAAATTCAGTTCAAATGGCATCTCCTATGGGACATACTTATCCCTTACTGAGACTTGCGTATTATGTTTAATGAGTGTCTGATGTGGCAGGACACTGTGCCACAGCAATTAATTTACAAGTCTGCTTCTTCTTTGAGCTTCTGAAAATCTGGGCTCAGCTTCCGGTGTGAAGGTTCCTGAGGTACACTAGTCAGCCAGTGCTCATGGCCTCAGTGGTAAGCAGTCAGAACAGATCACCTTCTGTGGTGGCTGTTTTAAGAATGTCACCTTTACTAGGAGCAACAATTTTGATGTTAACTAGTCCTAGATCCATATTTCATATTCCAGGTTAACTATTCTGGATCAAAATTTCATATTCTGTGTTAACTATTCTGGATCAAAATTTCAAATTTCATGTTAACAGTACAGGAGGCTTGCAGTAACATCAGAAGGGAGCATATGAATACCCAGAAGAAAACAATCATAACTAGGAAGTAATATTGAGGGGGAGGTTTTAAAAGGCACCAGTTCCTTTTGGATCTTTTAAAGCATGAAGAAAGGAAACTAGAAAAGTGAGTAACAGACACGGGACAGGCAGAAAATGTACGCTTCAGTTCACAGCTGTGACAGCCTCTTGTCAGCTGAGGTGATGAAGACAGCAGTTATCAGTTTACATGTTGCTTTAAAGACAAGAAAGCCCTCTAAAGCCTGGAAATATACTAACATCAAATAAAGCCTGTCTGCTCTTGATTAGAGTCCTGTTAAGTTCCCCTATTAAAAGATAAATTCTGTGCTTTTGTAAAAACTGCCCTCTTGAGTCTAGAGAGATGACTTGGTAGTTACCTCCTGGCTTGACTCCCAGCACCCACATGTTGATTTACGACTGTCCTAGGGGATCAGACACCCTCTTCTGGCCTCTGCAGGAACCAGGCACAGATGGAATAGTCAGACCTAGAAGCAGACAAAACACCCATACACATAAAAAGAAATTAAACTGTCATTTAAACTAGACATGATGGTATATTCCTGTAATCTAAGCATTGGCTATGTTTTTTGCTCCCCCATCCCCATAATAAATAAGCAAAAAAAGAAAAAGAGTAAGAACCCAGCACTCATTCTATAGAAAGCACTGTATAGAAGACAAGAGAGGACTATTGAGGTAGTCTTGAGACTCATATTACTAACACACATAGGGATGTCTGAAATTCCTGCGTGTTCTGATTGCTGTAGTAAACTTTATTTTTGTTTTTGTTTTTTGGTTTTTTTTTTTGGTTTTTCGAGACAGGGTTTCTCTGTGTAGCCCGGGCTGTCCTGGAACTCACTCTGTAGACCAGGCTGGCCTCGAACTCAGAAATCCTCCTGCCTCTGCCTCCCAAGTGCTGGGATTAAAGGCGTGCGCCACCACTGCCCGGCTGTAGTAAACTTTAAAAGGCTTTCATTTAGACAAGCAGCCAGGCTGGGTTATTGTGAGTGTGTCAATGTAAACTCTAATTAATTAACGTGTTATACTCCTCTCCTTTTAAAGGAGATTGGCTTAAATTCTGACCTCAGTTAAATATAATCCCACACTTGAACATCCACGTACGATCACCACATCCAAACCAATTTGCAGCAGCTTTGCTCTACAGTTTTAATTACCAGAGATAATGTCCATTTTAACTCACAGGCCATGGAAATAGCATCGTGATGTCAGCTCTGGTAAGCCTTCAATTTTGGCCACAGAGGTTTAATTATTCTAGAAGAGTTTAGGGAAACAGTTCCTCCCTTATCTTAGATTCAGGCTTGCAGCCCTGATTGGTATCTGACTTATTTATTTACATTTCCTTTCAAAGATTCCATTCCAACAGAGATAAAAACAGGTTGCTCATCCAGGTGCTATTAAGGGCAAAACCTTTTAATTAATTCTTCTTACAGATGACTCTCAGCCGTGGCTGTTAGGGAGCTTACAGAGGAAGAAGAAATGGCAGACAGACAGACACATGCACAGAGAAAAGCTAGGCTTGGGTGCACTAAGGCTCTCAGATGGAGAAACGGCAACAGGTGAAAAGCTCAGCGTGGTTATTTTATAGAGTTAAACAGAGAGATGGGGTTATGGCATACAGCTGCACCAGGAGGTGAGATTATTATGTGCAGATAAACAAGGAAGGTAGGGGTTTTGGTAGACAGCTGGATCAAGGAGACAGGTTTAGTTAGTGTCAGTAGGAGCAGTCTCAGTAGGAGAGACATTCAGGCCAGAAATATCCAGGGGAGAAAGGTATGGTGGACATTTTCTGCAGACACTATCAACACCCACACATGGACCAGAGGAAGGCTATGCCAGTTCTCCATGGGTCTGAGGCTTTGGAGTCCTGGATATGGCCGTCACGATGTCAACCATACACATTCCCTCAGGATCCCACACACTCAGGGCTTAAATTAGTGCTTTTAATAATTTATTTAAAGCTCCAAGTATTATCAATAACCTTTCTTTCATTTCTCTTTTCACATGTTCAAAGTTAAATAAGTTGGCGAAGAGAGTAGGAAGGTGTGTTGGACAGACACTGGGGAAAGCTTGGACATTGGTGGGCTGTGCTGATTAAAGCCAAGATTTACAAGCAAAGAGCCAGCTGGGGCGTGGTGGTCCATGCCATGATCCCAACACTTGGGAGGCAGAGGCAGGTGGATCTCTGAGTTTGAGGCCAGCCTGGTCTACAAAATAAGTTTCAGGACAGCCAGAGCTACACAAAGAAACCCTGTTTTACCCACCCCTCCTCGCCCCTCCCAAAAGATTAACAAGCAAAAAGGGCCTTCAAATATGACTGAATGAGAGAGTCAAAGTATGTGGCCTAGAAAAGCAGTTCCCTGCTAGAAATTTGTAAAATTCTGGATTTGATTTCCAACAATGAAAAAAAAAAGGCCCACATATTCCTTTTATCTGAGTGTGTAAGTGCAGTAACTATTTGTCAAATTATCAGTAGATTTACATACTAACATTTTAATAACCCATACAGTATTTACTGAGCTTACTGTAGCATTACTTTCTGGTTACAACCGGACGTTTTCTAGCTTACATCAAGAAAGAGATCTAAGCTGAATTAAAGAGAGTTTTGAACCAACTGAATATATTTCATCACAAGCAAGGTAAATTAAAATTATGTTACATCAGGAGAAAATGTGATGCAAAAAAGATGTAAGGACTTTAACTCACAGAGAGGTGTGCAGACTATTAACTCACGGAGGGAGTGTGTACTGTACTAATTGAAGTTGGTGGCTCACACATGTAGAGCAAACCGCAAATACTTCTACACACTAGGAAAGAGTTCTCATGCCTAGTTTTCAGTATAAAGATAGATTTATTCATTTCTTAACCTAAGAAGCAATTAGTGATAATGATCCCTGTGCCAAGCCCAGTGCAGAACTAAAGGCAACTATAGTATTAAAGAATTCCTACTACCTCATTTTCCTATGCATTGGGTCCCTAAATCCATATGTGTAAGAGTTGCATGAGTGGCCAGTTAAAAGTGCACACTCCATGGGTTTAGCATTGAAATTCTGACTCATGAGACTGGAGCAATAATCAGTATTTTCATGGAGTATTCCAAATGATCATGGTGCAGATGGAATGTGAATCATGCTGGGAAATGTGTGGTTCTATAGTTGGAACCCATAAACTCCCAGGAAAGATGATACATGTGTGAGAGTGTGTGTGTGTGTGTGTGTGTGTGCACATACACAAACACAGAGGGGAGAAGGAGGAGGGGGAGAGAGGGAAGGAGAGGAGAAGGAAGGAGAAGGAAAGGGAGAAAGAGAGGGAGGGAGAAAAGGAAAGGGAGAAAGAGATAGGGAGGGAGAGAAAGAGAGAGACATAGACAAAGGGAGAAGAAGAGACAGAGGCAGAGAGAGAAGGAGAGGGGCAGGGAAAGATAGAAGGAAGGAGGGGAGAGGGAGGGAGATAGGGAAGGAGAGGAATAGGGAGGAGGAGAGGGAGAAGAGGGAAGGAGAGGGGGAGAGAGGGAGGAGGAGGGAGATAGAGAGAGAGGGAGAGATAGAGAGGGGGAGTATATTTCAACAACATGATGTGCTCAGGACTAATGCAATATAATATGTTGTTTTGTATTTAGGAAAGGCAGGAAGAGATAGGAAGGACGTTCCAGACCAGCCGTCTGTGAGGTGCATGCAGGCTAGCTAAGGACACCGTCACATCTGGAAGAGGAGTTAGATGAGGTGAAGAGACAGCAGTTAACATGACACCTCGACTCCTGCAGAGCTTAGCTTGGATTAAGAGGAATTTAGGGAAGCAATGAGTATGACCACAAGGTGAGCTGATTTGATGTTCTAGAGCCTCTGCCTGGAATGGTCCAGAGAAGACAGCCACGGCATGAGGATCGAGCCACAATTTAGATCAAGACAGGACAGCTTCCAGCAAAGGAGAAAGTAAGAAAGGGATGTAAGTGGAGCAGAACTGAGGAGTGAGAACTTTGGTAAACGGGAGGTTGGTAATGACATTTCCAGACTAGGAATAGTCGCTGGTTAGTGTTGACGCCAGGACCTTAAGTGACAACAGGCGAGGATGGAGAATGATGGATAGTTTGGATTGCAAATCGACCTGGCTTTTTCTGTGGTCATAGTGAAGAAGAGACACAGTCAGGGCCAAGCAATGACTGTGAGTGAACAGCAGCCAGCCAGAGCCAATGGCTAAAACAGGACTAGAAGGAAATCCTGATTTGATGTTAATTGTCCCATGCCGAAGCTCTTCGCATGCTTCCTACTGGGGGAGAGGCCCTTCGGAGTGTGACTTGCAAGAAGCAACCGGAAGCAATGCAGAGAAGAAAATGGAATATTGAGCATCAGCCGCAGGGCAGCCACATTCAATCAGCCAGGAGAGAAACAGCCTAGCAAAGGCACATGTGCTTCTTTGGTTGGAGGTAAGCGGTTTTAGTGGGGTGATGGCCTTTTCTCATGCTTGGCAGCTGACTTACAGCAGAGCTAATGATGATGGTGAACTGAGACTTCTTCGAAGCAGCTGACCGGTTGCTTCAGAGGCATGAGGAACATGGGCTCTCAGCGAGCAATCTTCAGGAAGGCAGAGGTCAAGATTATGCATCATTTCCTCATCTGCAAGTTGGGACGAAAATAACTCACAGATATCAATGTACAAACCACTTAGCTTCCTGCCTGGCCCACTTAGTGCTCAGGACCTAGGGATTTCTTGAGCAAAGCCGTCACTACGTTTCACGCTTTGGAGTCGTCCGACCTTCTGTTACAATTCATGTTACTGTCTATTTGGAAATAGTCTTTAACTAAACAGCAACATACCATGTATTTAGAATACAAACCAGCTCTTTCGGATCCGTTTCCGGAAGATAAGGAAGGCACTTATTAACTGGCACTGATCTGGCTCTTTCCACTCGTTGAGTCTAGTATTTAGCGATTTGTAGCAGTTATAATATTCCTCACTAACACCTTCAGAAGTAAGCGCTGCTGTTGCCTTCATTTCACAGACAAGGAAATAGATTCAGAACACTTTAAAACCTGGGTCCACCTTACTAACTACCTTGTTCTTGCACCAAAAGGCTTTCCAGGGCAGAGTGTGCAGTCCTAGCAGGAAGGAGGCAGAAGCAGGTAACTGAGGCAAATTCAAGATCAGCCTCATCTACATAACAAGTTACAGACCACGTGAGGCTCTACAGCGCAGTCAGTGATCCACTGGTCCCCAGACACTTTTCAGGCATTTCTTTTCTACTTACTTGTGGGCCTCATTCTGTGCCTTCTACTTTACTCCCCACTTAGGACACTATTGCCATCCATTTGCATTTGAATTTTATGTGGGGCAGCAAGAGAGAGAAGATAAAAGATACCTTTAAAGTCTAAAGATTGTGTGTGTGTGTGTGTGTGTGTCCTATCACTGTTGCATGGCTTCCAGGGATGGAACTGCGGTAATGGGGCTTGCTCAGCAAGCGCCTCTACCCAGTGGACCATGTTGCCTCCTGCTTTAAGTGATTTTATTTATTTATTTATTTATTTATTTATCTTTTTTTTTTTTTTTTGGTTTGGTTTTTCGAGACAGGGTTTCTCTGTGTAGTTCTGGCTGTCCTGGAACTCACTCTGTAGACCAGGCTGGCCTCGAACTCAGAAATCCGCCTGCCTCTGCCTCCCAAGTGCTGGGATTAAAGGCGTGCGCCACCACCGCCCGGCTATTTATTTATTTATTTATTTATTTTTACAGAGTTTTAACAAACATCTTCTACTCCCTTAAATTTCCAGAACAAAGCAACTGGGCAGTGAGAGGCAGAGCTACGGCAGGCTGGCCGGCCCCTTGGTCAGCACTTTTCTCGTAAGATTGGCTAAAGTTCAGAGTTCCGGCCTCTGGAAGAAAGGTGTGCTCTGCAGGTGTTTGTGAGCAGTGATTAGAGCTGGCAAAGCATGTGTGCCTTTGAAGAAAAGCATCCACTCATGCAAATTAACTGCCCAGCCCTCTCCTCCATCCTTCACCAGAGAACTTGTCTTTGATCATAATTGTACAGGAAATGATTAGAACTAGAATATTATAATACAATAAGCATTTGTTAGTAAAATTAATTTCATAAAGCAAAATAGTCTCACATCCAATAACTGTGGGTAATTTAGTTTCTTCTCTACAGAATATAGCTTTTGGCATGTATTCAAGCTAGTCTTTCTGTCTTTCTCTTTCTGTTTATCTTTCTGTCTCTCTCTCTCTCTCTCTCTCTCTCTCTCTCTCTCTCTCTCTCTCTCTCTTTCTTGTAACCCAGACTGGCCTTGAACCTGCATTGTAGCTGAGGATGACCTTTAATTGATGGCTTGAACAGATTTCCTTGTCTGGGACTTATATGCATGCACCAGCATGACTGGCTGTAAGCCTATCTTTTCAAATAAAGAGCCCTGCACAACCAACTTCCCTCTGGTAAAGTTTTCCTTTAGATGGGGGATATATAACTGGAAAACTTGCTAAATTAAGCCAATAAACCAATAGGGCTTTATTTTCCTTCAAAAGATGAAAAAAAAGCATAGCAAATGCAAATATTAAGTGATATGCACACATTTATCCAAGTTAATATAAGAGCAATATAGATCAGATTTAAATTGTGTATAATTGTATCTTAAGAGGAACAATTCTCTTGATTGAAATAACAGCTAATTTAGCTCTTCTAGCAGTGTAGATACTATAATTGTTCAATGGCTTTTGACTAACTTGGCATTGTTCCTTAAGTCAAAGCTTTATAACTTAATTGTAGATGAGTCATTTCCCCAATCTCCTGCAATTAATCACCATTTCCTAAGCTTGCCTGAAATAGGAACCACTTGAGATCTTGTTAAACATACGGCCCTCTGAGGCTCACCCTGGCTCTACTGAGTCAGAATTTCTGAGGAAAACACATGACAGAGTGTGTTCAGCAGCATCCCAGATAGATGTCATCAGTTAGGTTGGGAAGGAATACTTTGGTGCTGATGAGATTGCTCAGTGGATAAAGATACCTACTACCGAGCCTGACAACTTGAGTTCCATCACTAGGACCAACATAGACCCACTCCTTCAAGTTTTCCTGACCTCTAGTGTGCCTCTAAATACACACACACACACGCACACGCACACGCACACGCACACGCACACAGACACAGTGCATTCTCGGAAAAGAAATGTATACACAAATAAACGTGACAGTAAAAGAAGAGACTGCTTGGAGTACTTTGGCAATGGCACTCCTTCATGGTTATTATTACACCGGTAAGCAGTGCATAGACTCATATTTAGAGGAAACAACTAGAGAAGGTGCTCACGTAACCTAGTACACACTCTATTTTACATCAATCCATGTCCTGTAATAGGAATCAAATCCCACAGTCAACCTTCACCTGGTCACGTACTATAGGACACTTAACTGATTTGCTAATAAGCCCAAGATTTAGTTCATTTCCAGCAGGCTGAAGATAACAGCGCAGGTTCAGGCTCCTGAGGCTTGAGCAGATGCAATGAGTTTCTTTACTCTTAGTAACTGGAGAGGCAAGTGTTTGCTTCCATTTTCTAGATGCTGAAGCTGAAGCTTAAAGAGGTCAGTAGATTTCCCCAAAGCCCACTCAGTAGGAGAAACAGTGCTCAGACCCCAGAGGAGTACATCCTTCCCTTTGATGACAGAGTAGAAATCACAAATCAAAACACTTTATTCTCCTGTCACAAGAGTCATGGGTTTGCTTTCTTCACTCAAAGTTGTCGGCCAACCCATTTTCAAGCACACAGAAAGCCTGTTTCTTATATACTGCGTGGCATAAGAGAGGGAAAGTCAGGGCAGCAGCAGGTTTAGTAAGTCTGATCAACTCTGGTAGATTAACAAGCCTCTCTTTCTGAGTTCAGAAAGAGCCCGACAGTTCTCCTGGAAAAAGTGACTCTCAAGGGACAAATGAGAAAGGAAGATAGATATAAGTTCAGGAGAATAATAAGTATCATAATTATCTGTGAAACTTCATTAGACTGAATCTGACCCTCTGTCTCGTTAGCCCTGGGTGGTTTCTACTAGTCAAAGTGCTTGCAGCCAGGAACAGAAATGTCCCGGGAGTATCCTTGTTCTAAGAACTTTCTCTCTCTTTTAAATGATTTGTTTTCTTAGACTTGGAAATGGTTGAGGGGCACCAGATGGATAGCCTTGAGACTGGTTGTTTATCTGCACAGGAGGTCAGGTGTGGATGGGAGAGCCAGGCTTCTCACGGCTTTGTTAAGAGACATCTGAGGCAAAGGCAGACGCTACAAGCTTCCCCACACGCCTTCACTGCGGGTATTGTTGTTGAGATAGCTGCTGGTATGATCTTCCCATTCCGTCTTTAGTCAGTTTTGTGTGGAGGAGATATTGTTGTGTTGGGATTGAACCCAAGATCTTTCACATCAGACAAGGGCTCTATCATAGAACTCTATGCCAGGCTGCCATCCAATCATTTTAAAATAGCTTATTAGCGAGCTGGCAAGATGGCTCACTTGGGAAGGGCACTGCCATCAAGTCTGATAACCTGAGTTTGATTACTGGGATCCACATGGTGGAAGTAAAAAGGATGGGGGCTGGGGAGATTCCACAAGTTTTCCTCTGACTTCCATGTATGTTTTGTGGCACACATGTTTACCTCTCAATAGTATAAATTGAAAAAAAAAAGGAAAGGAAATACCAGGGCTGTGCAGATGGCTTAGATGCGGTACGCGCTTGCTGAGCGAGTGTGCTGGCCTGAGCTGAATTGCCTAACCAACAATGGAAAGAGAGAACTGACACCCAAAGTCCGGCACTTGCTTCCAGGTATGTGCCACACACCTGAAACAATAAAGGACTTTATTAAAGAGGAGTTTGAATGTCACATGTGGTATCCCTGACCCATAATGCCAGTACTCAGGAGACAGAGGCAAGAGAATCACCAAAACTTTGAGGCTACACAGGGAGGTCAAGGCCAGCCAGGGTTACATAGGGAGACCATCTAAGAAACTATAATGGAGGCTTTTAGAGAAGGCGGTGTATCCCAGGACTGTAGAGCAAAGTTGGGAATTGACATCAATGCTCTCTGTGTTTTGTGGCATCTTTGGTTTTTGCATAGGAGTAGCAAGCAGTTAGAGCAGCAACTCAATTTGTGGGTCACGACTCCTTTGGGGGTGAATGAGCCTCGTTACAGGGGTCACCTAAGCCCATTGAAAAAACACAGATATTTACATTCAATTCATAACAGTAGCAAAATTATAGTTAAGAAGTAGCAATTAAAATAATTTTATGGATCACAGCATTAGGAAGGTTGAGAACCAGGGCTCTAGAATATAACTTGTATTAGTGAGGAATATGTCCAATAGAATCAGTGATATTAAAGAAGGATTTATTAGATTGGCTTATAATACAGTCTGTGTATACAACTGTAGCTGTCTTCATACGTCAGAAGCCACAGATCTGGTAGCTCAGCCCTTCAGACTGGACACCTCAGCTGTCCCAATCTGGTGCTGAAGGTCTAGACTCCAGTATCTAAAGAGGATTCCTGGAGAGCCACTGGGCTTCATGTTGGAAGGCTGAAGAAGAAGGGTTCTGAGGTCAGTGAAAAATAGCACCAGCAGCAGCCCAAGCAGGAACAAATAGACGAACTGGACAGTAAGGGAGGGAGGCATCAGGATGACAAGCAGGTAAAAAGGTCAGTTTTTGCCTCAGATCCTTTATCTGGCTGTCTCTGGAAGGGATGCTATCCATACCTCAGGGTGGGATGTTCCATTGCAAAAACCCACGATCAATCAAGGAAATCCTCACAAGTGTGCCTAGAGGCTTATCACTTAGTTGATTCCAGATCCAGTCAAGTTTGCAACCAAGAATAACCCACCCTGTAGCCAATGACAGTCTTCACCAAATTCAGTCTCCTTTAAACTGACTGGGGGACAAGGTATGCACTCATACTTGAAAGCCCATTCAAAGGCCTGCCTCTTATCTCTTTCCTCCTTTGCCATTGGTTTATAATCATCTGTGTGTTGTGATTCCAGCAGAAACATGCCTATTTAAATATCATAGCTACTTCAAAGTAACCTCCAGGTGTTTTCTTCAGGATATATTTTACCTTCTCTCTCTCTCTCTCTCTCTCTCTCTCTCTCTCTCTCTCTCTCTCCTTTGTTTGTTTGTTTGTTTTGAGACAGGGTTTTTCTGTGTAGCCCTGGCTGTTCTGGAACTCACTCCGTAGACCAGGCTGGCCTCGAACTCAGAAATCCACCTACCTCTGCCTCCCAAGTGCTGGGATTAAAGGCATGCGCCACCACTGCCCGGCCAGGATATATTTTAATTTACAAATCTATATTAATCTTATCTAAATAAAGCTAAAGCTTTACCTGGTTACCTGGTTCATATAGCAGGTTCTGGGCTAGTTAGGTATATGTAGTGAGCCCTGTCTGAAACGACAATAACAACAAACATTAAAATAAATAAATTTAATTAAAACAGAATGGATGGGTGTGGTGAGATACTTCTTTAATCCCCCATCACTCAGAAACCAGAAGCAGGTGGACCTTGTGAGTTCAAGGTCAGCCTGGTTTACTCAGGGGGTGCCAGTCCAATCAGGGCTACATGATGAGACTCTGTATTAAATTTTTATTAAACAAAATTTTGGGGAGTGTGTATTGTGGTATACTCTGTAGAGTTCAAGCAAGTTGATATTTCAAAAGTGCAGTTTCTGCTGGGGATTAAACCTAGGTTGGGCCTTGTGCATGCTAACCAAGTATTCCACCATTGAGCTAAGGGTCAGGCTGAGCTGAGATTTTTAAATTTTTTTTCAAAAGTTAATAACTCTCTGGAACAGAGGCTTAATTAATAAGAGTGGTACTGTTTAGCTTTAAAATGTAACTAAAATTCATAATAACAATTCCAACAAAAAGGGTAGGAAACAAATATCTATCAATATGTCTTACTTCTAAAAATCTTTAATTATAGGAAAAATAACAATCAAAAGAACTATGAGCCACAAGTGAAGAATAAAGCAGGTATGGAGAGAGAACTGGAGGGTATGCATAGATATAAAAACCTCAGCCCTTGAGAGTCAAAGGCAGGAAAACTGTGAGTCTGAGACCATTCTAGGTTACATGACAAGATACTGTCTAAAGAAAAACTAAGAGGGCTGGAGAGATGGCTCAGCGGTTAAGAGCACTGACTGCTCTACTAGAGGTCCTGAGTTCAATTCCCAGCAACCACATAGTGGCTCACAACCATCTGTAATAAGATCCCATGCCCTCTTCTGCTGTGTTTAAAGAGAGCAATAGTGTACTTATACAATAAATAAATAAATACATTTTTTAAAAAAGGAAAAAGTGAGAGAAAGATAAAAGGAAGGAAGGAAGGAATGAAGGGGTGGAGAGAGAGAGAGAGAGAGAGAGAGAGAGAGAGAGAGACTTGAAAAAAATGGGAACCTCTCTGAAGCATTTCTGTACGGGGAGCCCTAAGAAAGTCAGATAGAAGAGTAGAAAAGAGAGACAGAAGCATGACACACATGAAGGAATAGTCCCCACCATAATATAGGGACCATTGTGCATATTTCAAAATGTGGAAGGACACATGAAGAAAGGAAGATAATGGTTAAGAATGTCTCTGAGTTAAAAATTAAAAACTGTAAAAAATGTTTGAATTGAGGAAGCAAGTCCAGTCTTGACCAGGGACATTGATTTACAAGACAAATAGACACACTGAAGCAAAACTGCAGAACAATCAAAGACAAAGAACAAAAAACCTTAAAAGGGAAAAGAGAGAAGATTAAACATCAATGGATTTTAAAAGTGACAGCAGGCTAGGTATGGTGGCGCATGCCTAACCCCAGTACTTGAAGGCAGAGGAGGTAGGTGGATCTCTGAGTTTGAGGCCAGCCTGGTCTATGTAGTCAATATGCCATAGTAGGTTCCAAGCCAGCTGGAGCTGCAAAGTGAGATCCTATCTCAAAACACAAAAGCAAGGAGCTGGAAAGATGTCTCAGTGGTTACAGCACTTGTTGCTCTTATGGGGAGGGCCCATGTTCAGTTCCCAGAACCCACAAAGTGGCTTACAGCTGTCTAGTAACTCCAGGTGCAGAGCATCTAATATTTCCCTTCGGCCCTTGTGGGTACTACCCACAAGGAGGAACAAGGACAGCCTCAGTTATACAGAATTGGAAACCAGCTTGGGCTACAACATAAAAAAAAACATCGATCCAAGAAGATAGCTTCACAAAGTTCAAATCCCACTGACATACAATATTAGTAACTTAGTAAAAAAGCAACAGGCAATGTAAACCATTATATTACTAATTTAGAATATGGAAAATGTAACTTTGCACAGAGGGAACTGTATCAGCCATATAATGTGGAAAGACTACACATTTTTTTTGCATGTTTCTCTCTCTATTTCTCTCAATTTCTCTCTCTCTCTCTCTATTTCTTTCTCTATTTCTCTCTTTCTATTTCTCTCTCTCTATTTCTCTCTCTCTATTTCTCTTTCTCCCTATTTCTCTCTCTCTCTCTCTCTCTCTCTCTCTCTCTCTCTCTCTGTGTGTGTGTGTGTGTGTGTGTGTATTTTGCCTGCCAGCATATTTAAACCACATGCATACAGTACCCACAAGGGCCGAAGGGGGGTATCAGATGCTCTGCACTTGGAGATAGTAGACAGCTGTAAGCCACTTTGTGGGTTCTGGGAAATGAACATGGGTCCTACCCATAAGAGCAACAAGTGTTGTAATCACTATAACACTGTGTGTGTGTGTGTGTGTGTGTGTCTTTACCTACTCAGTACTGTGATTACAGGTGCATGCCATCACACCCAGTTGGTAGTCAGTGTTCTGCAAAAAATGGACGTATCCATTTAATTCACATTTAAACCTCAAGCATGCACTGAGTATCCTTTCCAGTGTGTACAGAATTTGGAATGGTATCCACTTTGCCGTTTGCAATACTAGATATTTGTGGGTTTTTTTTTTAAAGTATGCCAAACATGGGGAGGGGTCTAAAATGAATTGTCAGCCACTCATACAAATTCCCTCTCCAGTCTTACTGTTAGAATTTTAGGTGCTCTCCAAATGAGGAACATTTCTGGCCTGACTTTCATCTTTCTCCACCAGCCTTTTCTGCTTCTAGGGCTGGTCATGTGGACCCAACATGGAGAATGAGGACTTACAGTCAGTTTGCTACTTTGTATTTCTCTGTGAACCTTTGCTTTACAGATAAAAGAAATAACTTAGTTGGCATTGGGACTCGTCCCTCCTTTCTGCCCTTAATACAGGTAGACCTGAGTTCATTGTAGCACAGTGGCAGTCATCTTGTAAGCACATGGAAATTTAGTTCCCAGGACCCTCAGTAGGTGTCTCACAACCACTTCTAGCTGCAGCCCCAGGGGGTCTAGCATCCTCTTCTGGTGTCTGAGGGCATGAGCATGTGCATATGCATACACTTACATACTCCAATAGAAATGTTTTCTTTATGCAATTCTTAAATGCAAATTGTCATGGTTTGTATATGCTTGGCCCAGGGAGTGGCACTATTAGGAGGTGTGGCCTTGTTGGAGTAGGTGTGTCACTGTGGGCGTGGGCTTAAGACCCTCACCCTAGCTGCCTGGAAGTCAGTATCCTCCTAGTGGCCTTCAGATGAAGATGTAAAATTCTCAGCTCCTCCAGCATCATGCCTGCCTAGATGCTTCCATGCTCCCACCTTGATGATAACGGACTGAACTTCTGAACCTGTAATTCAGCCCCAATTAAATGTTGTCCTTGTAAGAGCTGACTTGGCCATGGTGTTGCTTCGCAGAGATAAAACCTTAAGACACAAATGTTTTCTCCTATCTCCTTACGTAATTCTTTTTAAAATATTATTTATTTATTTTTATTTATATGAGTACATTGTAGCTGTCTTCAGACACATACCAGAAGAGTGCGTGAGATCCCATTATAGGTGGTTGTGAGCCACCGTGTGGTTGCTGGGAATTGAACTCAGGACCTCTGGAAGAGCAGTCAGTGCTCTTAACCACTGAGCCATCTCTCCAGCCCCTCCTTATGTAATTCTTAAAACAAAAATTCCTGAGCTACTTATGATGGACACTTCCACAGGAATTGTATAATCTTGAGAGGGTGCAATTGCTCTTAATACTGGATATAAATAACCAAATGCTAGAGATGGCAAACCTTGACGTAGCAGTAGCAGAGAGTACTTTTGGTTCATGGGTGTGTACATTTTGTCCTTGGCTCCTCTCGAAGGAAGAAGAGCTCATGAGAAGAGACTAGATGTGATAAGACAGAGGGGAAGGGAAAGGTCCAGGCAGAAATATGGTCAGAGGAAGTCATAAATGTAATAAAAAGGCTTTCTTGACTGTAGAAACAAATTCCAGCCTTCCCATCCAGATGGGCAGCTCTCTGGGTGGGCGGATTCTGTGAATCAGTCAAAACCAGGATATATGTCCAGGAATCCCAAATAAAATACATACCTTTGTGAGTTAGAAATGCTTCACCTGGCCTGAACTGTTTCCTTCTCCTGTTCATTAATGTAGGACACTCAAGGATTCCCAATTTACTCTCTTGTATCTACAGTTCACTTGCCATTAATTTGAGACAATACTTCAGAAATACAGATTGTATTTGTTGAGAATTTAAAGTCTGTTTTTTTTTTTTAATAGTCTCTTTAAAAATGTTAGAAGTGGAGGCTGGAGAATTGGTCTATTGGTTAAGAGCACTGCCATTCTTGGAAGTTCCTGAGCTTGGTTCTCAGCATCCACATAATGGATCACCACCATCTTGTAACTCCAGTTCCAGGAGATCTGACTCTCTCTGTTACCATTGAGGGCACCAGGCCTGAACGTGGTACACATGCATATGTGCAGGCAAAACACTCATATACATAAAATAATAATAATAAAGTCTAAACAAAAGGAAGTGTGTGTGTGTGTGTTGTGGGCAAGAAAGCAAGTGAGATGTACTGGAGGTAAGGGTGTTTGCCTCGAAGCTGGATGACGTGGGTCTATCTCTGTAACCCATGTGGTAGATAGAGAACCAAGCTCTGAAAGCTGTCCTCTGATCTCGACATGGCCTTGAACATGCAGACACAGAAAATAATAAACATAAACAGAATTTTAAAATAATTTTTAAAAAGTTAAAAGTTGTATCTGTAACTGTCTATGTCTGCCCTCGCTCTGAAAATGGACATAGAGACTTATATTGGTTATAAGCTTTGGGCAGATAGATTCTCAGTTAATCTAACCTGATAATACAGGCCTGGTCTACATTCCACCACGTGGCCCATTACCAGTCCATCAAAATCTTGTCCTGGCACCTGCTTCTTCATGCAGGCTGGCTGGCTCTCTGGGCTCCAGTTCCCAGCTGAAACCCTCTCTTTCAGCCTGGAAGTCCCACCTTAACTTTCCAGCCCAGGTATTGGCCATTCAGCTCTTTATTCGACCAATTGGAAGGTGATGGAGAGCAATGTTTATAAAATATTCAGGCAGAATATGCTTGAGAATAATGACAATACCGAAGTCCAGGTCTGTAATCAGATCTCCGCAGGCACAGACATCAGCATTTGAATAATACAAGGATGTTATTTACACAATGCACAAAAACATCACCCCAACAGGGCGTAGTTCAGTTAATAGGACTAAATACATCTGTGAAGATTTCTTCCATAGGTTATTGTCCAAAGTCACAGCAGTTACCTTTGAGATGTTTTGCATATCTCTTATCTATCTCTACTCTAAATCTCTATGGAAGGAGATTAGTTCTGGAGGATAGCATCATGTGATTTTGAAGGCTGAGAAGTCACATGGTCTGCCTCCACAAGTTAGAGATCAGGGAAGCTGGTGATGGGTCCCAGTTTGAATTAGAAGCCCTAGGAGCCAATGATGGAAGTCTTGGTCCAGGTTCAAAGACACAGAAAGAGGAGCATCAATTCCTGAAAGAAATAAAAGGTGATGTCCCCAGAAAAAAAGACAACAAACTTGCCCTTCTCCCATCTTTCTCTTCTATTCATGGCCTCAGCAGAAATGGTGCTGTCCTTCTACAGTGGTGAAGTTGATTTTTTTTTTTTTTTTACTAAGGCTACTGAATGAAATACACTTGCTCAGAAATTTTCTTTCCTTCTTCCTTCCTTCCTTCCTTCCTTCCTTCCTTCCTTCCTTCCTTTCTTTCTTTCTTTCTTCCTTCCTTCCTTTCTTTCTTTATCAGTATCTTAGTTAGGGTTTACTGCTGTGAACCTACACCATGACCAAGGAAACTCTCACAAGGACAACATTTAATTGGGGCTGGCTTACAGGTTCAGAGGTTCAGTTCATTATCATCAAGCCAAGAGCATGGCAGCATCTAGACAGGCATAGTACAGGCAGAGCTGAGAGTTCTACATATTCATCTGAAGGCTGCTAGTGGAAGACTGGATTCCAGGCAGCTGAGTGAGGGTCTTAAGCCCACACCCACAGTGACATACCTACTCCAACAAGGCCACACCTCCTAATAGTGCCATTCCCTAGGCCAAGCATATACAAACCCTCACAATCAGCTTTCTGGGCATCATTTAGTCCAGTCTTCTTAATTAAAATAAACAGTATCAACTATCATAAGTATGAAGGCATAAATAGAAAGTACTGAGATCAATAAAATGGTGAGGATTATGATGACTGACAGTGATACGTAGCCACACTATTATTTCAAGTTCTTTAAATGAACAGTACAGATCTGTTGAAATCTCACCCAACCTTGTAAGAAAGGTACCAATACTTCTATGACTTTTCTTTAGATGATGAAATTAAGGCACAGAAAAGTTAAGCAATTATCCAAAACTCACACTCCTTGCAGGCACCGCAGCAGGAGCCATGAGCCCAGTATTTATAATTGCTAAGAAGTTAGGACTCTTGTCATTTCCGCTAGGATGCAAATTTATTTGCTTTTCTTAAAATGATAGCCCAGGGTTGGAGAGATGAGCACTGGCTGCTCTTCCAAAGGACCTGGGTTCAATTCCCAACACCCAGGCAGATCACATCTAGGGAATCCTGACAACCTCATATAGATATACATGTAGGCAAAATGCCTTTGAAATAAAATGAACAAAACGAAATAAGACGATAGCCCAAGCTGCATAGTACCTACACCTTTTCGGGTTCCATCTCTTAGTTTAGGGAGATTCTGGTACCAGGCAGAACTCAAGGTATGGGTAGCTTTAATCAAATGTCCCCTGAGCGATCTACATGCACTTGAAATCTACGGCAAGGGCAGCTGGCTAAAGTCATGTGTAACAGTGTATTTCCAAGCATTCCGAATGGCTAGTTAAGTTCAGAGGGACGGAGTTTAGCCCAATATTCTCTGTGAAACACTTGGTGTAAGTCTGCTTTTGAAGGATGGGTGTAGTCAAAGATCGCCCTCATGCCTCCTATTTCGAACCGTTAACCCAGCTCACGCAAAATAGTTATTCGTGTAAACTGTCTTCCTTACTAAACTTAAAAGATTTCCAGAGCGGAGGGATTCAGCCTATGGAATCGTAACTCCGCCATTGGTCTTTGACAGTTATTTGCTTTGAATTGTCTATTTTGATTTGAATTCTTGTAAAACCTCACACATACTATAAATCCCACATTTCTTTATAAAACATGATCAAAGACGCTGAACATAGACCCCGGAGAACCCATACCACGCCTCCACCTTTAGTTCGTGAAGTTGGGCATTGCCAATACCCGGGAAAGGGGGGTCCCCTATTCAACTAGATTCTTTCACAGGGTTATACTCTTCTGAAACTTAAATCACGCGTTTAATGATTGACTTGAGTCATTCATTCATTCTTCAAACGTGCTGAAAGTGTCAGATTTAACGCAGGCAAGCAGGTCTTTAAACTGTCGGAGTGAGGGAGGTCAAGACAAAAGTGACAAAAGCCACCTCTCACGGCGTCCAGCTTGTCTTTGCAGCAAGCACCCCAACCACAGCGCGGCCCTCCAGGAGCGCGCGCGCGGTTTCTGCGCGTGGCCGGTTTGGGCCGAAACTACGCGTCCCGGCAGTCCGCGGGGCGGGTGGGCGGAGCCGGGCCGGGGGCGGGGGCCGAAAGGGGGCATTGTGTCGGCCAGCCGTGCGCGATCGTCCGCTCGCCGTGGGGCCGGGGCTGAGGTGTCAGCGCCGCTGCGGCCCGGGCGAGAGGCGGACCGGCAGGAACGCGCAAGCAGCCGCAGGCGCCGGCGGGGGCGGCGAGAGCACCATGCGGATCGGCGCCCAGCGCCCTGCAGACCCCTCGCGAGGCAGAGAGGCCGGGGCGGCGCCGGGGAGGCGGGGAGCATGAGGGCGACCAGGGACCGGCTGGGTTCGGAGCTCTGCTAGGGAGCGGCGTGCGCTGAGCACTAGCCGGGACGCGGCTGAGGGCGGGAGGCGAGCGCCCGGGGCTGTGGGCATTTTGGACGAGGACGCAAGGGGCCCGGAGCCAGCCGCTGCTCCGGCACGCAGCCGACATGGGCAACGCGGGGAGCATGGACTCGCAGCAGACCGATTTCAGGGCGCACAACGTGCCATTGAAGCTGCCGATGCCCGAGCCAGGTGAACTGGAGGAGCGCTTTGCCATAGTGCTGGTGAGTACGCTGCGGCCGGGTGCAGGGCCCCCGTGGGGCAGGCGGCGCTGATGACCCCGGCTCCTCGGGTCGGGAGGGCGAGGCTCACACCTTCTCCATTGTGGGCTCCCTGCCTCGCTTCTCTCGGTCTCTCTCCTTGCGCTCTCAATGGGGTCCTGGGATGGGGAGAGGAGCACGGGCCGGGCTACCCTGCCGGCCACGAACCCATTGTCTGGCGGGAGCGGCACCTCGCAGCGCGTGTGCCGGGAGGTGCAGCGTGGGTGTGAAGAGAAGGTGGCTGGCCCGGGAGGAGTGACGGACGGGCCGCTAAAGCGTTTTGTTTAAAGAATGAAAAGCAACTGGCCGACCCCGATCCTCAGCGTAGCATCCCCTGGACGCCCAGCTCTGGGCCTGCGGGGTCTGCTACAGACGCGCGCAGGTGGCTGGCCGCCGGCGCCGCGCCCGCACTCGGTCAGCCGAACTTGGAGGGTGGACCTCGCGGCTGGGCAGATGGACAGCTCCCCAGAAAGAGAAAGAGGAGGCCGGCAGCTGAGTAGCGCCGGGGTCCCTCCGCGAGGAGGAGGCATCTGAAACCCAGACGAGGGGTGAGGGGAGAAGCGCCCCGGGCGGGGGAGAACCTCAGTGTGTTCCCTTTGGTCTTAAATCTTAAACCACAAAAATGTGCAGTTTGGCTGGGGCGTGTTAAGAGCCGTCCTGACTTCACGGGCGACCCCAGTTCCTTCAGCTGAGTCCATGGCTCCCTCCCCGCATTCCGCATCTCTCAGCCTTCCCGTTCCAGATTCTCAATCAAAGACTGGAATCCTCTCTCTCCATTTCCTTTTGGGACTAAGTTTCTGGGCCCTTCCCAGCCGGAGTCTGCCTTGCTGTGAGCTCAAAAGGGTGTGACGCCCTTTCCCTTGCCCCAGAGAGCGTCCCAAGTGCAGTTGGTTCTTGGATTCTCAAGTTTTAAGATCCCACCTTCTCTTGAGGGGATGTTGGGAAGGAAATGGGGGTGGGGGGTGGGGTGGGCGGACGCCTGGCTCCTAGACTTAACACTCTGTTTCCCTTTTTCTAAATCCATGCAAGACAAGGCAGCCAGAGCCAGAGGAACTTGTGATGGAGCTGCCAACTCCTGTGTCTACCTGAGAGAATTTTGGCATGTAACTTAAGAACTTTGGGAGAGGTCTCAAGCCCTGGATCAAAAGTTGGTTTTCTGCGATTTGAACGTTGAGTGGGACATTGAAGCTGCCTTTCTTCATCTCTTGAAAGAGGGGGGTTGGTTGCTTTGGTACTGAGAACTGTCTGGATGGCAGGTCGGCTCTACGTGATCAGGGAGCACAGAGGCTGCAGCTTTTTGCAGCCCTTTCAGGCCCCCTGGAAATTGCTGTGAACATGGGGGGAAAAGATGTGGCTGCCTGTTTTGCTTTGCATCGCCTGTGATCTCCCACAGCTGCTCCCACGTTATGCAAGATGGGACGCTGTGAAATGAAACAGCTTAAGCTTAATTACTTCTCAAGGCAGTCTGGTGCACACTTGACCCGTCTTTCCAGAGACAAACGGTGTTTCTTGAAAAAAAAAAAAAAAAAAACGAACTGTTCCTGACAGACATGGCTGCAACTTTCTGGCTCTAGGTTTTCTGTTTTTCCCTTCATAGTGTAGTATAGTTTTATAGTGTTTCTGTTGGTCTGTGTGTGTGTGTGTGTGTGTGTGTGTGAGAGAGAGAGAGAGAGAGAGGGAGAGGGAGAGAGAGAGAGAGGGAGAGAGAGAAAGGGAGGGAGAGAGAGAGAGACAGAGAACACACTTGGGCAGCCAGTGACACAGGGAGGTTGTAGCAGCCATGCTAATAACAATAATACAATTAAGTTCTACTCAACTGGGAGAGCATTTTTCGCATGAGCTTTTGGTTACTCTGCTTATTAATAACACATGGTATGAATTAATCTTTAGGAAAATAATGCCCCTTCGTTAACATGGCGGATTTGTGCTCCCATTGAATCTAGCTGGTCACAAAGTGAGTCTGTAGGCTTTTATGATTGTAAATCCCAGGCTCCTTGGGGTGTCCGGGTGTTTGTTGTGGCTACTTTCCCTCCACTGTCACGCAGTTAGCTGGATGCAATTGCTTTGCAAGCTGTTTAAGAGTATACTGAGTTTTTCAAACAGAAAACAAAACCACGCCATATGCCGACATTTTTTGAGTAGTTACAAGGCTTTTGGCATCTTTGTGTTGGGGATTCACTGTTGCTGTTTACATTCTCATCTGAGCTCCTCTTGCTGCCTGAAACAATTTAAAGGAAACCCTCCCAGCTAGTTAGTTACCCTGCTGATTCCTCCTGTGCTTTCTCCCTTGGGCTATTTACCCAGTGTTTTCTACTTTGGTTTTCTTTCATGCTGGAGGCATCAGGAATATGTAATTTTGGAGATTAAGCTTGAAGGACAAGATTTAGGAGGGAGATTTTGTTAGGTAGTCTTCTTATACACACAGACACACAGATAAACACATGTGCACCCCATGTATGCATGCATGAGTGTATACACGTGTGTGTGTGTATGTGTGTATGTGTATGATTTTTTTTTCCCGTCCTTGAGCAATGAGAATCAGGTTGGCATTATTGCTGTTAGGTCCCTTTTCACCTCTGTCTTGCTCTGTACCCTGGCTGGCCTCAAACTTGCTACCTTAGCCTCCTTAGTGCTGAGCTTATAGACGTGTGTGCCACCACACCAGATCTAGTTTGTTTTCTTATATAATAAAGACCACAAGGGATTTTAGGAGGAAAACTAGATTTATACTGTGCAGAAAAGTGTACAAACGCCTCATTGTAAGTATGACTTACATAAATAATTAACGAGCTGTTTCAGACTAGGAAAACAATTCCTCCCAACCTCCAGCTCTAGGATATTTAAAACCTTTGGTGGAGTAAATAAAAATTAAAGTGACAGGAGTCCATCTTATGTCACAGAGAATATAAATCTAAAGGGTGACCCTACCCTTTATCCGAGCGGCTTAGATGGGATAAGTCATATACATCTAAGAAACTATTGTATGTGAATGGGAAGAAGAGAGGAGAGGGCACAAACCAAACACTGAATTAAGATCAGAAGAGGGAAATTTTAAAACTTCCCATAAATAACTACTATTGAAGTTTGGATCCACATTTTAAGAATTTAATTCTTGTAAGGAAAGTGTCTCCCTCTGGGTGGTTTTATTCAGGATTGCTGTAACAGTAGTTGCAAACTTATGTTTAAAGAAAAGGACTGACTCAATGTTTATTTGAACTGTTGTATCTCTGTATCTATCTTTCTGGTAGATATTAGTTGGAATGTGTCTTCATGTGTGTGGCTACAAAGAATCCAACCCCTTTGAGGTTTCTGTTAGACTCTTTAGTGCAAGTGTCGTAAGAGTTATCTACTTCAGCCTTTGATATATACATATCTATTTATAGATAACTTCATACTGTCTTTCTTGGTCATTTATTCAGCATTATCTAGTCCTTGGGGTCACACACAAGCAAATCCTTTATCCTTCGTATTCAAATATGACACTGTGAAAGCAGTTTTTAGCGGGTGTTGTGTGCGGTGGTGGTCTTCGATCCAAGAATGCCACCTTTCCATTAGGCACCCCATAATATTGTTTGCTTTGAACTGTCAGTCTCTGTTTACAAATGTAGACTATAAGTCATCTGGCACCCTTGTTGAGGTGCTCATAGCTGTTTTAAGGATTCTTCAAACTTCAGGGAAAAGGATGATTTGAGTCCTCTGACATAGGTGTCTGAATTTCTCTAGTATCACACAGCTCTGTGAGCAGATATAACAAGGAAGAGGATGCAGTGATGATTTAGGGGAATCTCATAGTTGAAACTGAGGACTACTTTAGTTTCAGATTCATTTGAGTCAGTTTCCTTTCCTCTCACCTTTTTTCCCCCCTCCTGAGAGTGGATTTAGTCACTTAGCTCAGGAAGGAGTTGGGAGCACTTTTGAGTGCCTACTGTACCCAAATATTCCTCATGCTGACATGCTCTCTGTGCCCTGCAGTCTGACCATCAACAGTGCTGGAGCTATGTAAATATTGATCGCCTGAATTGCTGGAGGTTGTGGTTATTAAGTGGGGGGAAAGGGGCCTGGGAATAGCAATACACACAACAACAAAAGCAAGAACAAATCCTAAAACCTGCTAAGTGCTGGGTTCAGCCTGTAGACAATTGGCAGTAAGTCTTCAGCAGTGACCATGGTGAGGTGTGTTTGAGGCTACTCTTTAGGTGCCTGGCATCTGCTCCCCTTTTGTGTGTCCAGGCATTGAGAAAAAAATGTTAATTGGGCCAACAGTGTATTCTTCAAGGTTTCTTCCATTGTGCTTGGAAAACATAGGTTTTAGCAAACCAGAGGGAAGAGCCAACTGTCACTTGAATGCATGCGCACACTCCTGCAAAGAGGACAGACAAGGTCAGGTTGCTATAGTTTAGTTGGTTTCCCACTTTAAGGGAGGTACATGGGTGAGGTCTGTAGTGCAGATGGGTGGGTGTGGGTAGAGTGTAGTGTGGCCAGCTCTCCTTGTTTTCTCACATCCTTACCCTGTTGTGAGGGAAAGAGTGTGGAAGGGGGCAGAGTGTTGTCAGTTTGAAACATCTCAGTTTCACCCTGAGCAGCAACTCCCTACAACTGTGCCCCTTCTCCCTACAACGGACATGGTTCCTGCCATCGGTATGAGCATGCACGCCTTTGCCTTTTCCGTAATGGAAGTGTGAGATAACAGTTGACCGAAGGATATTCTGAGTGAAAATGTTTGGAGCTTGTGACAGACTTTCAATGATGCAAATCATGGGGGTGCCCTTAAATCCTCAAGGGAGAAGAATCTGTTTTTTGGTGGTCTTATTATCTAGCAAAACATTGTCCAAGAAAGCAAGAGTACTACTTTCTGGAGTTATTCCTTACCAGCTTGGGCGTAGTCCCTGGTTCTCCTCGTTTGTGGATGGGTACAGCACTTTTGAGGAGTAGAACACAGTGCATTGTGATCCTCTGTCCCATTTGACGTTAGGGTTGAATTCTTGTAGTAGAACGTTGTGTAGTTCAACTGTGTGGTGGGAGAGACCTGTGGTCCTATTACCTGTGGGCTGAGGGAAGAGGAGTGCAATTTGGAGGACAGCCTGAACTATACAGTTGAGACCCTATGTCAAAGACAAAGAGCAAAACAAACAACAACAAAACCACTATGTGGTCTGAAGGGTAAATTTTCTCTGGATCAGTGTGACGAAAATTCAGGTGAGAATATGAGGAAATGTTCCAAAGTTTAGAGTTGTCAAAAAAAATTGAGAATGACTTCCTTACTGAGATTGTGTAGACAGTGTCATGTGAAAGATGCTCTGACAGGAAGGCCCTTCCCACCCCAAGTTACAACAAGTGGGTTCACATTCAAGCAGTTGTCTTGGAAGATGCTCTTCTTGAGGTAGATGTCACCTGGAGATTGTACACACAGACCTATAACCCCAAGAGTTGGGGGAAGAGCTCCTTGAAGGTCCTTTTTGGGCTCAAAGAAAGAAATATGTTTAGATCCATGTTTCCTGTAGAAATTCATTGCTCTATAAGAACTGTTGCCTGAAGGACTAAGACAGGGTGTCAGGAAGAAAGAAGCACAAGCCTGGAGATTTAGCTTGGCTGGTAGAGTTCTTCCTTAGCATGCATGAAGTCCTGGGTTTGATGCCCAGCACTGCCTAATGACATGGTTGTCCGTGCTTGTAATATCAGCACTGAGGATGAAAATGTGGGAGGACCAGAGGGTCAGGGTCATCCTTGGCTATATATTAAGTTAGAGGGCAGCCTGGGGATATGAGACCCTGTCTTGTAAACAAAACATCCCCTCACCCCACTCTCAAAAGCAACCCAAACAAAACCAATACCCGAGCACGAATTATATAGATGTTAGTCTCCTTTGTGGAAGACGCTGGTACCTGGAATTCTTTGAAGGACAAAGTAGAAGTTGTGAAAGAATACACTGGACGGCTTTAAGAGGGAAGATGAGGTCAAAGGTCTTGATGTTTGGCAGAGGACCTCTTTTAGAGTGGCTTTGATGCAGTCCCATCCTCTGGGGCAGCAGGAGCTGTGTCCCTAGGCCTTGGACTCATGATTTCTGGAAGGTCTTCACCATCATCTTGGTTTTCACCTACTTGAACAGTAGAGGTGGAGAGAGCTCATGCCTTGGAGAATTCTGCTCATATTGTAGGGAGATCTTCTGTCCCCTACACAGTCACTCTATGCACCTGGACCAGGAACAAAACACCAAGCACTACACTATTTTCCAGGGATGAGCTGGCAGCTGGGGTACTTTGTTGTGGATTAATTCACTTAAGAAAGTTGTTTGGAGTCAGGAATGCTAGGACACCTTATGTATGGAAACATCAAGTCTGTGTAGGGGAATGGTTTTTGATTCTTATAGATTGAGTATATTTTCTCGTTACACTCACAGGAAAAATAAAAGCAGTATGCAGGTATTTGTGTTCCCAGGTAGACCCCTTAAGGAACATGAGTTTTGTTTTTCTAGAACAAACTTAGTTTCCATTGGTCACATCACAGGTGGTCTGTGTGGTCTGTCACTGACTTAGTGACTTAGTTCTGCTGGATTTCTGAGTTCCTGTATCCACTGTCACTGAAGCATAAAGCCTGGGTATATAGATCCTGCATTCTCTGGTGCAATGCAGTCAGTTCCAGACAATCCTGGACTAGGCCTTGTCCATGAATGGCAGGGGTGGGGAGTGGGCATGGGTGGGTGGGCCAATGGTGCCCATGTCCTGGTTGTCCTAAAAACGTATTGACTCACATTCTGGCCATGTATGTGTTTTGAGGTCTCTAAGGTGTGAGTGACATCTGAAAGCAGTGGCTGTCAGTGGTCTTAGGTCTACATTGCATGTTTGCTCAGGAATGTCAAGAACTTTTCCTTATTTTTCTTTCGTTTCCCCTAGAAGTTTCATGGAAATCTTATAAAAGGTTAAAGGGGACTTGATTAGTTGAAGTACTAGTTTGGAAACTTGACTATGTGTTGATGCCTCTCTGGGGGCCTCAAAGGTATTTATTTGTGTTGGGGGCTGCTGATGGCTCAGCAGTTAAGAACATGTTCTCTTGCAGAGGACCATAGTTCATTTTATGGCTATTGGTAATTCTAACTCCAGGGGACCAACACCTTCTGGACTCTGGACACCTGCACTCATACATGGGTAAATGTATATGTTAACATAAGTAAAAAAAACCCTACTTATGTCTATTATGTATAATTAATATATGAAAATAAACATAATTTAAAAGTACTGATGTGTGAGTCTCAGTTGTATTCATTCTAGCGAATTTGTTGTTGTGAGCTGACATCAGGATTTTTAAGAGTCCTGTGGGATCTGACAGCATCACTCCACTCAAGGAGTGTTTCATTTCATTCTTCTGACTGAAATGAGTGTTTTAGGAAAGCTTTAGGCAATGTTAAGGGATAAAACCAAACCAAACAAAACAACCCTAAAGATAGATATTTGATTCAACCCAAAACTGGAAGATGCAAAAAACCAGATCAGAATAAAAACCTGTTGAATGGTGTAATTATTAACTTCAGAAATGGCTGTGGGATGACCAGAATGGACACTTGCAGAGAAGGCTCTCCACCCCACGGTGTAGGATGGAGCAGTGACTTCCAGAGTGGAGGAGGTATCCATTTGCTGCAGCCTTGCTTGAGCCTCTATTCTCAAGCTTAATTGTTGTTGGTTCAATGCAGGCCATTTGCTTTGATCTCTGGCTTTACCACTTACAAAGACTTGATGAGCTTGGCTTCCTGGAGTGAAATTCAAATACACTTGTGAAATGTAAACAACATTCATTTATTAAGAATCCTATAATCAAGGCAAATTGGCATGCTTATATAAGCAATTAGCTTTGAGAATAGAAAGATAAATAGGATGCTAGGTCAAGAATGAGCTGATTGTTCTCAGTGTCAGTGTCTAGTTATCCCTTTATGAGTTATAATATAAGCAAATAGACATTCCTCTTATTCATAATTGTTCACATTTGTGGTTTTAGTTTGGAGGGCAGCATATGTGCTGTTTCTGAAGTTGGGAGGACATAAGTAATTATTGCCTGTTTTCCTCTAAAAATATAATTCTTCCAAGGAAATGTATATGGGTGATTTTTTTTTTTTTGACCAGATAAACCATTCCAGTAATTGAGAACAAAGTAAAAGGAGGTCTGGGTTTGGATGGGACTATTAAAGGATCATAATTTTGCTATTCGGGAAAGTAGACAAGATGTCTTTGACAATAGCAGAACAATGGGAAACAATTTCCCTCCCTCTCCCCCCTCACCCACAGTCCTTCCCTCTCTGGAGATTCTGTAGTTCAGGCTACCCTCAAACTGACTATCTAGGCAACGATAAACTTCTATTTCCACCTCCAGAGTGTTGGGGTTTACATCACTCAACCAACGGAGCCACACTGCAGCCCTTATTTACTTTCCTTAGGCCCTGTTGCTCCCTTTTCCTGTAGAAGGAAGCATTGTGGTAGCCAGTGGTAGAGGGTGGATATTAGATGATCCTGTTTGCATTATGGAAGCACTCAATCTGTCCAGTGAGGCCAACACTACCAAGCTTCTTGTGTATGAATTCTAGGGAACTAAAGCGCCAGAGCCTCCCTCAGGTGAGCAGCTTTGAGTTAGGTGCCTTTGTGGCTCTTCCAGCTTCAGATATGGTCAACATTGCTGATGTTTTGAGAGAACTTTCTCCTTTTGGTCACACTGTCCTGATTAGTAGGTATTTGTTATTTCCACAGACTTCTTTCCTTTCTGGTCAACTTAGGAAGCCGTGCCGCCCTGATGTGTTGGGACCGAGGTGCCATGAATTTGTCTGCTGCCCACTGATCAGACCTTCCAGGTATAAACTTTGAGCACTCATCACTGCTTGGCCTTCTGGTTGTACTACCTAGCAGAGTCAGCAGGAACACCAGGAGAATTTCTCAGCGGTGTCTCTCTCAGGGAAGTGAAGATCAGCGAAGACTCGAGACCCACAAGCATTACTCAGCTAGCTGTACCAGCAAGCCAATCTCAGCCTCAGTCACTATCCGTTGAGTCCTATTTATACCCTCTAAACATCATGTGTCCTCCATAGGTCTTGCCTCAGCACGCGCATCTGTCTCGGCTGACATCACTCAGCCAATCAGCCCGAGTCTGCAGAAGCAGCAAAAACCTCAGCATACCACCAGAAGTTTTTGGTGCGTTTCTGTCTATGGAGTCCTGACAAATGCAGTTCATCTATGCAATGTAAGACGGATCAGTACATGCATGTTGTTAGCAAAGAATCCTTCATCATGTGTCCTTGCACATGTTTGCTTTAGCAGAACATCCACTCTCCTGTGTCTGCTTCAGTTAAATGTCCCTTCAGGAGTCTGCCTTAGCCTTTCACCTGTGTCCACTTCAGCTAAACGTTCCTTCACGTGTTTGCCCCAGCAAAACAACATCCAGCTGACTTTCCAAAGAACCCTCAAGTTTCCACTTCAGGTGTGCAGCGCCCGTTCCCGGCTGCTGTGTTTGTGGTTAAAGGTCAGGCTCCCGTCTCTGCTTTCCACCCTGTGTTCTGCCCAGACTTTTCATCCAAGTGGCCACAGTGAGGTCAGACCTGCCTTCTCTTCACATTGCTTACAAGACCTTCACTTGCAGCTTGCTTTGTCTCTGTTCACTTTTCTTGATAACTTTCTCAGTGGTTGCTCCTTCTATGTAGAAAACACTCCTGTCTTCTCTGCTTACCGACATTCACCTAGCCTTCAAAGTTCCACTGAAACCTGACTCTCTCTGTGTGTTCTTCCAGGCTCCTATCAGCTTGGAGAAGGTGGGAAAACAATTCCCTTTGCTTTGATCTTTTTATTTTATGAATCAGCTCTTACTCACAAGGCTCTGGTTAAATAGCACCCTTGTGAGGTGTGGCTGTTCAATCAGAGGCTGCCTGTAGATGTGGCTTTGTAGTTGTTCTTCATAGTTTCTACCGCCTGTTTACATCTTTGTTTTATCTGCTTCTTCACACTTGGGGCTCTTGGAAGGCAGGGTCCTGGCAGCTGCTTCTGTAGCACAGGACCTGGTCTGAGAGGGTCCTAGTACAGACCCTCTGATTGCAGAATTCACTTGGCAGAAAGTCCACTGAGAATCGTAGTAGCTGTCAGCCTATTGAGTGAGCAGACCACACGGAGCTGGTGGTTAATTGCACGCTCTTGACTTTGGGTTGAAGTGATACTGTCAGATTCTTACTCACCTTGGCATCCCCCATGACATTCAGTTGAGTTAGTGCCCAAGAATACCTCATGCTCAGAGATAACAAGCTGGCTCAAGCTCTCCTTGACTTAAGAACTAGGAGTAGACGAAGGCGGCAGCGGATGTGGCAGGAGACAACCAGTGGTTTGTCACAGTCTTTAAGCTAGCTTTGGTTTGTGGTATGTGGTAGTCAGGTGAGTAGCAAAGGCTGCTCTATGTAGGATGTCCTGTGTGGGGTGTTATTTTCTTTTGTTTGTTGTTTGAGTTTGAAGAGAAGCACCTTAGATGAACAGCATCTGTAGGCGGAATGTTCTTAGACTTTTGCCTGTGGCTGGCGGTAAGGGTTTTAAAGAAACGAGGCAAGTGTGGCCTGGGAGTATGAGGCTTGAAGTTATGTACAGAATCCAATTCTGTTGTTGCGTTAAAACTACAGAAAACATTCCACTGTAAAGAAAGGTGGTGTTTACATTCTCCATTCGTGGTCTTTCTCACTTCCTGAGCATCATGACACATACCTCTGACAGTCCTTCCAGGGGGGTGCTGTCTTCCTTTTACTAATGGGAAGGTGGGATTCCGGGTGATAGTGACCGCTACAAAGGAATGGAGGGAGGATTAGAACTCTGGCTGGTCTGATAGGGGAACCTGCTTCTTCCTATTGTCTGGCACAGCAATTTTTTTTCCTGTATTAACTGTAAGGTGTCATTAAATGTATGCTTGCTCATTCTCTGTTCTGTGCAATAGCTGCTTTATATATGTACAAGGTCTGTCTTATATACAACCCGACCCAGAGATCTTCATCAGTAGTGTATAGTTGCAGATGGACTAAGCCCTGAGGGTTAGATAGAAAACTATGCTGGATTTGTTTTTGATTTGGGTTTGATTTCCTTGGAAGGAAGCCAGAAGATGCTTCTGAGAGCCCAGCCCTATCTCTGTCACCCTGTGCTACTACAGTTCTAGACCATGCATTTTTGCTTCTCTTTAGTACGGTTTAAGATAGGTTTATTTAATAAGGCAGTCCAAATAATTGATTGAGCCCTCACTGTGTGCTAGGAGGTCCTGTTGGCACTGGAGGATGCTGAATGAGGCAGACTCCTACAGTACCATCAAGGAATTCACATTCTAGTGGGAAGGACAGCTGAGATGCTGGGACAGCGTGAAGTGGCATGAAGTGTTATCGTCTCTGCAAGAAAGCTTTGTGAGATATGAAGAAGTAGCCCCTGTGGGGTGAGGAGAGAGCCCTCAGCTGAAGGAGAGGGCTGTGATTTGTTTCTTCCCCTCAACGCTCAGGATGAACTTCACAGGCCTTGAAGCTAGTGTAGAAAAGGGTCTGTGGGATGTACTCACCCTACAGTCTCTCTGCAGGGCTTCAGACAGTGGAGCCTCGGGATGGAGGAGCCTCGGGATGGAGGCGTAGGAAAGAGTTCGAGGCTTTGACTCTCCTGGCGCCTGTGTTTTCTAAGCACAATTCTGCTTGTTGTTAAGTCTGTGTGACTTGTAAACTCATGATCATTTCATGTTTGTCAGTGTTCTAGATCGATAGGAGTGGAGTACAGGCTAGTGCGAGTACTGTCCTACGTGAAGGCTAGGCTTATATACATCACATTCTGTAATGTATGTAAGACTGGTACAGTTCATCTCTCTGAAGTCACATATGAATCTGGGCATTCCAGGTAGAAATTATATTATTGTTGTAATTTCTTGTATCTGGCCCTGATTCTTCCCCTGTTGATTTTTAAACATTTTCTTAAAAAAAAAAAACAAAAACAAAAAAACCCCAAAACAAAACAAAATCAAACTAATACATTTGGAGGAAGATACAGAAAGTTAATACAGACTTTTGATTCTGAAGTTAAAAATAAAAATTGCGTATAGTTAAAATTATCCCTAAAATCCTCTAAGTTGACCATTAAAGTGCAGTACGTATATATAATTCCTCGTTGAAATAATTCCAGAATGTAATTTTGTGCATGTTAAAGTTGAGCCTTTGAGGTTGGCTTTTAGGAGAAGCTGTAAGAGCAAGTCTATATATGTATGCCAGGGAAGCCCCGACACTCAGCTGTAGAGCCTGGGACTCATCTGTCACTGAGGAATATGGGTGGAAAATTTGGACACATTTTTACATAGAAAGCTGTGCTCTCAAGGCACCGTGTTGACTTCTAATCACGAAGGTTATATGAAATAAAGCACAGCTGAAACAATGTTTAACAGGAAATCAGAGTCCCTGTGATGGTGCAGCATTTTTTTAGCCTCTTGTTTATCTTGTTGTGTGTCCTGAACCGATGGTTACTATATGTCCTCTATAAATAATTAGATAAAATAAGAACCGGATGAATAGGCCACAGCCCACTGTTCAGATAGTAAGATGCTGAAAAGCTTGGCCTCAGATTGGCCTTTTTTCCAGCAACATTTGTCCTCCAAGGCATTCTTCAGGCGGCTCTCTTTCAGACAATTGTCTCGAAGTTTTTGCCCCTGGTAAAATGGCTGTGTTGTTCGCCTGTGGGCTGTGTAGCAAGCCTTTTGCTCAGCCCCCAGTGATAACCCACAGACTCGAACTTCCTTGTAGGAAAAGCAACTATTATTGTTTAGCATTAGTTGGTCTTATATTGGGAGTTGTACATTTTTAAAAAAGCAAATTCTACAAATAAGGGATTACTAAAATGCAGGGAGGACCTGGAGGGCTGCTTTAGTGGCTAAGGGCGCTGGCTGCTCTTCCAGAGGACCTGGATTTGATTCCCAGCACCCACATAATGGCTCACAACCATCACTGACTCTATTTCTGGGGGAATCTCTTGCTCTCTTCTGGCTTCCATGGGCACCAGGCACAAATGGGGTGCACATGAATACATGCAGGCAGAACACTCATACACAGAAATTTAAAATAAGTAAATTGACACAGGGATATTAAGTGACTTAAATATCCTCTCTCCTTGAGATGGGTAACTGGTAATAGAACAGGCACAGATGTGGGATTCATATGGAGATGTATGCACCTGCAGCGCAATATACAAAAGGAAATGCTCAGGTTAAAGACTCAGAACATTTTAGAAGTAAGCTAATGGATGTTCACAATTGATTTGGTTGAAATCTTCAGTACTTGAATTTTGTTCTATATCTGAGTATTTAAAGCTTTAGGGGTGTGCCCACACCTTGGAAGAATGTGGTTAAAAAAATTGCTCCCAACAGGGACAGCTTTCATGCTGGAGGAGCTTGGGCCAGAGAGTGTGATTGACTAGGTGAGGTCTCACTCTTGTCACAAGTGTCAAAAGTAGGTAGGTTGATCACACTCTCTTTGCTAGAGAGCTTGTAGTCTTAACAAAGCTTATTTGTAAGAATTCTGGATCGAGTATTGAGTATTAACCTTCCAAGAAGGGCTTTTAACTGATCTTGTAAGACAGGGCTTTTTAGAACTTGTGATGTAGTTCATGTGGTAGAGGGCTTGCTTAGCATGTACACAGAATTGAGTTTGATTCTTAACAACTCATAAACCAGGCGTGATGGTATATACCTGTAACTTCAGCCTTCAAGAAGTGCAGCTGAAGAGCCAGGGGCATTGGAAGTTCAAGTTGCTTGCTAGATTGACGCTGGCCTAGGATTCATGAGACCCTGGCATCAAAAACCAAAACTAGAAAAAAAGAAAAGAGAAAAGAAAAGAAAAAGAAGAAGAAGAAAAAAAGCAAAACTCCAAACAAAACAAGATGCCAACAATGTGGGGGAAGGAGGTCTAGAATGCCCTGAAGCCAATGGGTGATAGGCTGTGCTGTCCTTCCTGCCTCAAGATTACATTTATTCAGTCACTCTGTGCAAATATGTCCAGAGATGTGGTTCATATACATATGTGTGTGTGTGTGTGCAGCCACCTCACATGCAAAAACATACAAGTCTGAGACTCGAGACTAATTCTGAGGTTTTGTTTGGCTCCAGCTCCATTTTGAGATGGATGGAGTTTTAATTTTTTTCTGAATTTCAGTAGTGCCCCCACCCCCCACCAAAAAAACCCAGTGTGACTTGTGTCTACATCGTCTTCTGGACATGCTCTAGGAAGCAAAGAAGGAAAAACCGTAGAGTTGCAGTTTCCTGGTCACTTCACGTCATGTGTTCCTCAGAATGTTCTGTAGTAATCTGTTTGGAATAGTATCTGCCTTAGCAATCTTGCTGAATCAGGCAGAGCTAGGCTCGAAAAACAAAGGCCATTGACCCAGGTCAAATGAAAGCACCACCAACATCTAGAATGCAGTCTAGAAATTTCTGAGGGTGCACTCCTCATTCCCTTAGGCTAGGAACACGCTCATTTTTTTCTTATCTGATAAGTGTCATTTCTGCCCTAAGGGTTTTGTTTTGTTTTGTTTTTGTGTTAGTGAGATAAAAGAATGTTTGATAGCATCTTCAGAGTACTAGATAACAATTGCTGTGCTTTCAGGCCCCTGAGGGTTTTTAAATATTTGAAATTTTTTAATTTAAATTTAAATTTTTAAAACTGCATGTGCTTAATGTGTGTGTGTGTGTGTGTGTGTGTAGATATGAACCCATTCTGTCACACCCCTTGAACACTTATTGCAGCACTTAGTTTAGAATTACATGAGAGGACATAATACACCCCTCCCCAAGACAGTCCAGATGAAAAGGATTATAATATGCTACAAAAATATTAGCCTGCCTGGCCCGGCCTGTGACTCATTCCTTTTGGAGTGCTCATTTTGACAGCTTTTTTGAATCACACATCAGTCGCAATGCTGGTATTTTTGGCGGGGTGCGAGACTTCACCCTAATGCTCAGGAGGGCGGCTGCCAAGACTGAACAAAGAGAATTATAAATGAACCGGCGGCATCACAAACATTTGGAGGTTTTTTTCCCCCCCCTTGAGCAGAAACAGCTTTGGGAGCTAAATGGTGATCTTTCCTAAGAATATTCTGCTGAGAATCTCACCTAAGAATACTCTGCTTCAATCTGGTGAGAATCTCTCTTATGAACATCGCCCTGTACTATATAGCAAAGACCCCAGTGTTAGCATTCCAGAGCCTTCTTTCCTCCCCTTCTCTCCATCTTAGGAGTAATCTTTTCAGTTTTGGGTTGTTCTCTTCTCACAACTGAGATTGTTCGTGGGTCTCTCTGTGCTCCGTGTCACAGCTCTGGAAAGAAATTCCCATCAATCTCAAAGAGAAGCAGATGTGTGGGGTTAGGGTAGGAAGGAAAATCTGCCCCTCTGTCTCTCGCCTTTTCATCTTGTTCTTGCAGGCGTTCTTTTGTTTTGTTTGAACAGACCTTTGTAATAATCATCATTTCTCACACTGTTATATGTGGACTGTTATTTTATGAAGAGATCTCCCTTTGTGCTCTTCAGTGACTTAAGAGCTGTTCATATGTGCCCTGAAGCTATGCCTCCACTTTCAAACAGTAATCCTACTGGAAAGATTTTAGTTTCATTTTTTTTCTGTGTAGCCTAGGCTGGCTTCAACTTATCTTGTAGCTGAGGATGTCCTTGAACTTCTGATCCACTGCCTTGACCTCATGAATGCTAGATCACAAGCATAAGCACTGTATTTAGCTAATGGCAATATTTTGAATGGTATATCACAGCAGGACAGAGGTGTAGGATAAAATACCATGGACGAAGAGAAGTGAAATGATACAGACAGACACACCCTCTCAAGCCTCATCTCTTCCTCCTTCTCTTTGGAAGTAAACTGTTTAGAGTTGCCATATGCCATTCCTGTGCACACATCAGAAATAACTTAGTTTCTGGATTTATAGATGCGCTATCATATTCCATCTGAGATGTGTTTATATGATACATGTGGCTAGCCCTGGGTCAGTGATTTTTTAAATCACGCTTTTGGAATGACTGGGCTGTAACATCATTTAGAGTCCCCACTCATTTGAGGATTCTGGACTTGTCAATTTGCCTGTTAAAGAGTTATTTTATTTTCAGTTGTATTTGTATATATTTGTGTCTCTTTGCGGGTTTGTCCACATGTGAGTGAAAATGCTCATGGAATCTCAGAAGTAGTTGTTGGATCTCCTGGAGCTGAGATTATATAGGCAGCTGTGAGCTGCCCAATGAGGTTCTGGGAATCAAACTTGGATCCTTGGCCAGAACAGTATGTGCTCTTCACTGCCAAGCCATCTCTCCTGTGTGAATTTGCTCATTTGCAAACACTGAATCATATATGTGTTCATGAACTCCACAGTGTTGAGGAGGTTGATCGCCTAATATAGATTATGTGATATGTGATTAAATATGCCTTGTTATAGCTTGCACTTTGTACACAAGTAGTCTTCACTACTGTTGTTTTTATCAAGTTCATGCTTTCTGGTCACTCTATGCTGTTTTTTAAATGTTTACTTCTCTTTGGGATGGGCATATGTGGAGGTTGGAGAACAGCTTGCAGAAGTTGGTTCTCTACTTCCTTACAGGCTGCAGGGATAGAACTCAGCTCTTCAATCTTTGCTGTGTGTGCCCTTGATTTACAGCACAGGTGTGACGTCACAAGTCTACTATATGTTGTCTATAAACAGACACACTTAAACAGATTTATGTATTGATTTAGAAGAAGAAATGATAGGACTGGAGTCTCCTGGTATATTGATTCCAATACTGTATTTTGCCTATGGCCATTGGTCCACTGTTAGATAAGTCTGTGTAACTCTGTAGAACATAACCACTACAAATGAGCTAGGTAGAGGGAACCATCTAAAGCTCTGTGGGTGAACATTTAAACATATTTATTTGTATTGTTACAATGAAGGTACTTGTCTAGTTCTGGTGCACACAGGTCAGTTTCCAAAGGCTGTATATTTAGGAATGGCAGCCTCGTCTTCATCTGAAGTAATGGTCATTGAAATGCTTTCCCCAATGTTGTTGAAGCCAGTGCAGTACATCTCTCAGTTCTGTGCTGATTGGGGTCACATATTAATAGTAACAAATATTTTTTAATGCCTCCTTGATACTAAAATAGTTTTGACAGTGAATGATTATCCATGAACTTACAGTGTGGTTTCTATGATAATTTTTTGAGTGTTAAAAAAAAAATTAGTTGCCTTTAAGGTTTAATTTTGAGCAAGGTAAATTTAGGTTGGAAGTGTCAGTAGAAAACATCATAATTATGGCAGATAGTATTCCTTGAGTTCTACCTTTGAGCTGGGATTGATTGGTGCTTCTGTGCATTTGCTCCGTAACGTCACAAGGAGGTGGATATTCTGCTTCTGTTTTACTGAAGTGGTGAAGTACAAAGGGATTGAGCTGCCTGTCCGCACGCACTCACCCTGTTATTACAGTGACACACTCAGGAATTGAAACTTCCCAGCTCTTGAGCTGCCAGTCTTAATCATGTGTTACACATGACTCAGTTTACCACTGAATTTTACACCTGCTGAAGGCTTAAAATGTATGTATATATGTTTATATTTTTTCTTCTGAAAAATATAAAAGGGGGCTGGAGAGATGGCTCATCATTTAAGAGCACTTGCTGCTCTTCCAGAGGGCCTTCTCAGCACTCACGGGGTGGCTCCCAGTCAGCTCTTGGTCCAGGGAATCCAATGCCCTATTCTTACCTCCTTGGGCATCAAGTATGCACCTGGTACACAGACATACATGTAGGCAGAATACATAAAAGGAATCAGTCTAATAGATTTAAATACAGAAAACTCAGACATAAAATGGATAAATCTAATACATTTAAATGAATAAATCTAAAGTTTAATAAAAACATTTGTAATGAGCCAATTCAGGGAACTTGGAGAATCAGTCAGCAGGAAGTAAACAGGGAGATGATTTCATCCCCCAACCCCTCACATTTTTAAAAAAATAAAGCCAAGAGCAGTGGTGAGAAAAACCAGTTTTTATGAGGTCCTGATTGTTTAGCCTTTCTTCTGATTGTTTGGTCAGGGAAATGTTTGATATCTAGTAGTTTTCTACAGAGTACCTGCAAGAAAGGTTTCTTGTGTGGGTTTTTTACTTGTTCAAGAGAGAGTTTACCTCAAGAGTTGAGTTCCTAACATGTGACTTCTGTCACATGTATTTCTCAGGACAGCCTGTGGTATTGTAGCAGTGTCCTTTAGGATGCAGTAGAGTGGGGTTTGGGCTAATCCCTCTGGCTGTCCAGCACATTCACTGCCCCTCTAGCCTCCATGAAGATCTGAGTAAGGGCAAGGATGGTTGTCAGGAAGGTGACATCCCAAGAACACACTTTTAACCCCAAAGGTCTGATACTGACCAGGAACGTTCCTGTTGTCTTAACTTCTCTTTTCCTGTTGGAGCAGACAAATGCAGCTAAAGCATGGTAGGGGCTCCTGGAAGTCATGAGCACCATGTTTGCTATTCAGGCGTATCTTACTCACTCGTAGTAAGATTGGCGAGATGTTCATGGTAGAAAGATTGGGAACTGTTACTTCCTGGTTTCTGAGGTTTTGTCACTTTTGTATTACTGACAAACGACCATGTTATCTTCTGAAAGTGAATACTGATGTCTATCCTGATAGAATTAGGACTACATTTTGAAAGTAGATGATTGCAGCCTGTACTAAAATATATTTCCCATCCATGGCCTGATGTATACATGATAAAGAAATCCAAAGGGGGAATAGAAAAAAGCAATTTCTGTGTTTGCCAGATGGATGGCTTTGCATTTCCTACACCATTCTAGTCTGTTAAAGTATGTTACTCTAACTTTATACTTTTATAAACATTTATTTGCATGTGTGTGTGATCGTGTGTGTGTGTGCATGGTTGTGCACTTGCCATGATGCACATGTAGTAGTTAGAGAACGATTTTCAAGAGTTTCATCACTCCATTCTGAGTTGAGGGTCTTGAGGATGGATCTCAGATCATCAGGCATTGGCAGCAGCAAGCGCCATCACCTGCAGTGCCCTGTAGCTGGCTCTGACTGTCTTTAGATGAAAAGATAAAGCACACAATTAACTCCCACAATTAGTAGGACATGGGTTGAAATAACCTGTTCAGACACCATGTGGTGTTAAGATACTTTCCCCCCTTAGATCTGCTTTGAATACTACCTGGGCTTTCATGTCTGTGGTTGTGTTGACATTTTTAGTGTTTGAGTGCAGAAGGAACAGAAAGGATTTAAGATACAAGAAGATGTTCAGAAGATGCTAACTTAGAGCAGGCAAGTTTATATATTGAACTTTATAGCCTTATTTCTCCTCTAGGAAACATTTATCTGAAGTATACCATGATATTAAAGGAAGATTTGAAACAAAAAGCCCTCTAGTGTATTGAGAATCTGCATGATAGTAATATTGTTACAAGTTTTGTTTGAATATTTCCATCTTAAGTTTTACTCATTGCAGTACTCCCGCTAAAATAAGAATAGGAAATTGAAATTATAAACGTCTTTTGGATTGTTTAAGTCATTTGTGGATAATCCATGGATTTTTTGCATTGCTTTATATATGTTAATATATGAATATATGTATGTGTGTACATATGGATAGATACATGAGTATATATATTTAACATTGATGAGAGCTTACAGATCATTATCCTTGTTTATTGCATATGGTTTGAATTGCAGCTGACCTTTTTGGTCTCAATAGCAAAATAGTATCATATGCAAAAGTCATTTGATGTTTTTGTCTTGGTGGTGGCACTTCATGAGATATCACTGTGCGGCTGGGCTGTTCATTTTCTGGCTCGATGGTTTCAGCTCTGTTAAGCGGTGAGAGCTGGGGTGATTGACACTCTGGGACTTCAGCTGACACTGATCCAATATCACTGTCACTTCGCCATCTGCAAAGCAGATTATCATTTACCCCATTTTGAAGCATTGATAATGAGATACATCCTGCAAAGGCCTTTGCTGGGAAATTATTCTAGTGACAAGGTGTGGAGGGAGGAGTACACTCACCCTTGTTAGTGTAAAGGTACCGGAGAGAATGTGAAACGCAGACTAGAAACACATGCACATATTGCTGGTTCTACTGCATGGAGATAACCATTGCTAATGTGATGGTGTGTTCCTCCAGTATGATTTTGTTATGTGCATGTGTGGGAACATATTTTTAAAAACTATTTAGAGGTTTTGAATGTTTGTGCAGTGTTATACTGGTGAGCGTTTCAGAATTTAACTAGTTCCATATTTTTGGACTCCCAGGATGTTCACAGCAGTCTTGGCAAGTAAGGGATACTTTTCTAAGAGTGATATTGAATACAGCTTAAAGGGGCAGAGCTGAGTGTTGGAAATGCCGAGTGGGCACTAGGAGAATTAGTCACAAGGTTTATTTGAAATTTAGCCTGATATTTTCATCTTAAGTTTTACTCACAGAAGTACTTCCACTAAAATAAGAATAAAAAATTGAAATGATAAACTTCACTTTGGCCTGGAACTTTCTGTGCAGCAGATTTGCCTCTCTAACTCACAGTGATTCTCCTGCCTCATCTTATGGAGTGCTGGGATTATAGATTTGAGCCCTGTTGTTTGGCTTCTGCCCTTGGTACTGTTCGCAATGGGATGGGAGCACCCGAGTCTTTGTATTTGCCTTAGTGCATTAATGCTGTGCTATGAGGCAGTAGCCAGTGGCCTTCAGATATCACCTCTGCACCGGCACACCTCTTTCCTCACGTGCAGTAACTATGGAGCAGTGAGTTTGCGGGGAAGGCAGTAGTGGGTAAGAATTGGGTCCTTTGGAAATTCAGAGCATGTTTATAATTTTCAGTGAAATTTGTACATATTTTAGGAATGGTTAACAAGTCAGTAGGCGTTAAATTTAAAAATGAGTTATTTTTGTGTGTACAGACTGTCTTAGGTTTCCATTGCTGTGATAAAAACCATGACCAAAAGCAACTTGAGAAGGAAAAGGGTCTGTTTCAGCTTACAGTTTCATGTCACCATGCATCATCTGAAGAAGTCAGAGAAGGGAGTTGGGAAGGAACTGAAGCAGAAGCCATGCCGGTGGGGGGTGGGGGGGTGGAGGGAGTGAGGG
>NW_021604636.1:13281617-13298898 GCF_004785775.1 Grammomys surdaster | reverse complement strand
GGGTGAGGGAGTGGGGTGGGGAGGGGGGAGGGGGTGGGGGGGTGGGCTTACTGTCTGTTCCCAGTGACTTACTCAGCCTGATTTCTTATACTCTCCAGGACAATGGGCTTATGGCTGTCATCATCTTCAGTGGGCTGGGCCCTCTCACTTCAATCATTAACTAAGAAAATGTCTTACAGATTTGCTTTCCAGCAATTATTGGATGCATTGTCTCAACTGAGGTTCAATTCCCCGATAACTCTAACTTGTGTCAAGTTGACAAAAACTAAGTCAGGACAAGTACTGAGCATCAAACCCAGGCTCTCCCACATGCTCTCTTGTAGCTTAGATTCTAAGTAGTATAGGAGTATTTTTCTCTGTTTTTAAATGAGAAGCCCAGGCGGGTGTATTACACATGACAGCAGTGGTGAATGAACAGGAAGGGTTGGTAATCTCGTCCTCCTTCTTCCTGGTCTCTCCTTTGCTTATTGTCCTGATGTTAGCCAGAGAGCCAGGGTTTTAAACCCAAACATTCATAAACTATAAGATATATCTTAAACCAATCTAGTGCAGCAAGGGCAAACTTGACAGAATTTCTGAAGCAATTCCATGACCAATATTTCTAATAAATTAATCTATTTAGATCCACTGTGAGTTCTTTTCCTGGCAGGATGCTAAATTGTACAACCAGAGACTAACCCTGATCAGGCTATGGCTTTGATCTTAAGTAAATGGGTTACCTCAATGATGTTTCTGTTTGGAATCCAAAAATGAAGTTAGCTTTATTAATGCAAGTTTTTAAAGAGTGATTTATTTTTATTTTCATTTATATACATATATGTATGTATACTGCATGTGCACAATAACCTCAGGAGAGGGTGTTGAATCCTGTGGATATAGAATTATAGGTATTTGTGAGCCACTTGATATGGGTGCTAGGAACCGAACTGTGTTCCTTTGGAAGAACAGAAAGTGTCTCTGTCCAATGAGCCATCTCTCTACCTCCTCAAGAAAGTTTTTTTTTTTTTTTTAATTTTAAATAGGATTGTTTGCTGTTTAAACGCAGAGAGTTTAGTATTTTCTTCCATGATGAGGAAGATTTATTAATCTTCTTGTTAATAAATATGTTCCTGTCTGTGTCTTTTCTTCCCAGTTTGAACCTAGAAAACCCAAGTAGTATCTTTATTATGCAGATGATTCATTAAATTGAGATATAAGATGAGGAAAATGTATTTTTGGAGACATTTCAATCCACTTGTGGTATTGTTCACCTACCATATGCCAAACAAATGACACGTGATTTATTCACCCAGTGAGGTTTCACTGATGACCATGCAGGACGGGGTCCAGTATTGCAGTATACAGATGTTAAAAAATAAGACACATGTGTAGCGAGTTGGTAACAGCAGTTGCTATTGAGTATCTGTGGATTATAGCATGATCATGTTTACTTTACAGCTGATACCCACTTACAAGAGAGTATATACCGTGTTTGTCTTTCTGGGTCTGAGTTACCTCACTCGATGATTTTGCCTGCAAATTTCTGTTGTTACTGTTTTTAATGGCTGAGTTACTACTTCTTTCTGTAAAGTTACTATATTTTCTTTATCTCTTCTTTGATTGAGGGACATCTAGGTTGTTTCCAGTTTCTGGTTATTATTGAATAAAGCTTCTATAAACGTCGGTGAGCAAGTGTCCTAGTGGAAATTAGTAGATATTTATCTTTGGCAAAATGCATAGTTACTCACAGATGTGAAAATGAACACACAGCCCCTGGAATCACTCAAAGGTTCTTAGAGGTCATGAGTCACAGGTTCAGAATCCTTCCTCTATAGTGGTGCAGAGGCAAAGCTAACTCTCACTAACCCTGTGTTTTCTGGAGCCCAGGAGCATAGCCAATACATTGTTCAGTTAGTTCATGGAGGTTCAGATGAGCTCCATTTTGTAGGTAGAGGGATCTCTCCATCAGGATAGATTCAACGCAGTTCCCTTTGTGCTTGTTGGACATACAGTCTTATGTATCTCAGATTGCCTTTGAACTCACTATGTAGCTGAGGACGGCCTTGAACTTCTGAATCTTCTGCCTTTACCTCCTGAGTCCTGGGATTATAGGAGTTTGCTACCACATCTAGTTTGTAGGGTGCTGGGAATAGAGTCCAGAGCCTCATGCATGGGAGGCAAGTAACGATATTGAGCTACATGCCAGCCCTCTACCAATGACTTTATTTTGCTTGTTTAGTGTAGGAGGCTACCATCTTCCTTGTTTTTTTTTTTTTTTTTTTTTTTTTTCAGTCTAGGCTTTAGGGTTTTTTATGTTCCTGTTCTTTATGTGGACATGTGATTAATTGCTTCAGACAGCTCAGAACTAGAGTGGAAAAAATGTGGATTTAAGAGGTGTGCTGGCCAGTTTTATGTCAACTCAGCACAAGCTAGAGTCATTTGCGAAGAGAGATCCTCAACTGAGAAAATGCCACACAAGATTGGCACGCAGACAAGTCTGTAGTGCATTTTCTTAATTAGTGATGTGGAGGATTGGGTGGTTTCAGCCCTGGGCTGGTAGTCCTGGGTCCTATAAGGAAATAGATTGAGCAAGCCAGTAAGCAGCATGTCTCTTTGGCTTCTGTTCCTGCTTCTAGGTTCCTTCTTCCCTGTTTTGAGTTCCTGTGACTCCCTCAGTGATGGTATGAGATGTGGAACTGTAAGCTGCAAGAAACACTTTGCTCCACAAGTTACTTTTGGTCATGGAGGTTTTTTTGTTTTGTTTTTTAAAGGAACAGAAACTCTTAAGACAGAAATTGGTACCAGGTTATATGATATTGCTGCTTTGCAGTGACAAACCTGACGATATTTTTGGGAGGGTTGTAGAAGGACCTGAAACTTTGGGCTGGAAGAGCTATCGTGTGCTCAGAGATTAGTGGGAGGCTCTATGGAGGAAATTAGACAAGGCTGCTGAGAATAGTGCAGACAATGGAGAGCCGGCTGGCTTGTGATGTCTCAGTCCCTCAAAGACTCTTAGGGCTGTTTGATAGTATGATATTAAATATGATGTCTGGTCAGCAAGCTGAGCAAACAGTGGGGAACAAGCCAGTAAGCAGAATTCCTCCATGGTCTGTAGTTCTGCTCCTGCCTCCAGATTCCTGTCTTGAGTTCCTTCCTTGACTTCATGTGACCTCTGACCTGAGTTGTATGCTAGAAGAAACCCTTTCCTCCCCAAGTTGCATTTGGTCATGGTGTATTATCACAGTAATAGAAACCAATTAAGACAAGAGGGGCCAGTTTCTCTGCTCTTAATGCCTCTGTCTGGAAAGGTTCCTCATTTTAGTTGATAAGGTTCTTAAGCAGTAACTTGCATCAGAGGACTCACTAGGAGAACTTTATGAGTCCCCATGAGCACTGGTAATTTGTAAAACAGGTTGGAAGGGCTTGTGAAATCAGGCTGTTTTCCTGTATGAGGTCATCTCTTCTTGCTTCTTCTCACCTGTGTGAAAACCACACCTCAGGGCTCCAGGAAGCTGACTGTGCCTGGTTCAAAGAGATTTTGTTCTCTGGTATGTGTCAGTCATTTCTCAGTGTTCCCTGTGATTGCATCTCAGGCTCATCAATGAGGGAGGTTGTTAAGATCTGTTTGCTTTGCACCAGTTTCCTAATCAATGCAGGTGAGGGCAAGGGTAGCTTGCACAGGCCTGTGCTGATGTTGCTGTTCACTGGAGCTGGCCCCTCGGCCCTACCATCGCTTAGCCTGGAGGTCTGTTTCTTTGCAGATATGGTCCCAGGATAAAGAACATAGGCACTACCTTGCCACTTGTTAGAACCACAGGTTCTCTTTCTTGCCCTTGACCTACAGAATCAACCTGCCTATTAACAAGAACTCATAATAAGTGATTCATATATGTGTTGACGTCTGAGACGTATAGTTTCCCCACAATACTGTCAGGTGAGCTTATGGAACCGCTTTGCTGAATGAAGTCCAGTGGTTTTCATGTTGCAGAGGTGGTGGGAAAACACCTGTCTGGTCGTCGTCTTTCATGTGTAAATTGGCATAGAATGAAAGATAACTCAGTAGATGTCTGTTAGCTTCTCTTTTTAAAGCTTCATAACTAGAACATATAGAATCTCTTTTCTCATAAGAGGTTATCTTTAAAGATTTGTTGTAATTTTTATTTATGTGTATGTATGTGGATGCATGAGTTTATGTGCACCGTGTACACCAGGAGCCCATGGAGACCAGAGGGTATTGGGTTATTTGGAATTGGAATTATAGGCAGCTATGGGGCACCTGATGTGGGTACTCACTGGGAAACTGGGGGTTCTGTAAAAACAGTAAATGCTTTTAACCCCTGAGCCCTCTCTCGCCCCTATAAATGTGTGTGGGTATGTACACTACTGAGAACACGAGGAGGTCAGAGGACTCTACTATGCCCATTCTAGGGATTGAACTTGGTTCATCAGACTTGGCAGCAAGCATCTGTACTTAATGTGTCATCTTGCTTACCTAAGATTACAATTTTTAACTTTTATCTTCTGCTTCCTGTTTTCTAGTTGACTTTAAAAAAAAAAGAGTAATTTTTAGGCAAAATGCCTGTGTCCTTAGTAGCCTTAGGAGGCTGATGGGAAAAAAGATTTTTATAAGTTCTTGGCCAGACTGGCCTACACAGAGCACTGGTAATTTGTAAAACAGGTCAGCTACTCAGTGAGATTCCATCTAGAAAAGAAAAAATAAAATAGGCCTGAGGGTATATCTCAGTGAGAGCTTGCTTGCCTAGCATGTACAAAGCTTTGGATTCAGCTATCAGTGCTAAAAAAGAAAAATTGGAAATGGGCAGAATATGCATTTAATTTCTGCTATTTAAAAACAAAGAAATTTCTTACTATGTGTTTTCTATTTCTCTTAAGACATAGTGGGATTTATATATAACTGATTGTTTCATTTTGAAAGGTTCTATTTTAAACAGCGAATAATGAAGTCAAATTTTCATTGTTAGAACTTTACACACCCAAAGAAATGGCTCTTTCTGGCTGTATCTGAAGGGTTCATACCAAAGTGATGGGGGTCAGAAGACAGGACCAGGTTGACAGTCCAAACTGAGGACTGTTAGAGCTGATTGATTGTCTTAGAAACTTCTGATTTGGAGGTGTATCAAAGAAAGGGCTTTGAAGAATTAACTTTTTTTTTCCTCCTGTATTTCAACGCATCAGAATTTTTATCTACCCTTTGTTTGTGCAGAAAGTTGATTTTGGTAAGAGCCCTAAAGTTACATCTCTATTGTGTGATTTAATCTGGACATTTGGCAGTCGGTGCAAGTGTTAGCACTCAGTGAAGTGAGCTTTGGTTTTCTTCAATAAAAGACTCCTTTGGAAAGGGGGTAGTAGTCTAGCTGGTATCATTTAAAGGGATTTATAAGATCCTCCCCCCCACCAAGAGTTTATTTGTGTAGTTTGAAAACATTAAGAGTTCAAACCTTGGCCGGGTGGTGGTGGGATTACTTGGGAGGCAGAGGCAGGCGGATTTCTGAGTTCGATTCTGAGTTTGAGGCCAGCCTGGTCTACAGAGTGAGTTCCAGGACAGCCAGGAAGGACTATACAGAGAAACCCTGTCTCGTAAAACCAAAAAAAAAAAAAAAAAAGAGTTCAAACCTTGGCAACGTCATCGTGTCCTGTGTCTTTTTGCCACAAATGGAGAAGACTAGAGGTGGTTAATATGCTTACTGCTTCCTTTTACGTTAACATAGGGTTGAAGGGTCAGGATTACCTGGTTGGGTTGCAGTTTAGTGAATCTGAAGGGTATCTTTATCTTAAAATTATTACTTTTGTAAGCCATGAGGATGATTGACACAAGTGTCTGGTATGCAATAAAATAAATATGAATCCACTTAGCCTCATCCATTGTTTCAAAATGAGTGTTTGTTGACACACACACACACACACACACACACACACACACACACGAGAGAGAGAGAGAGAGAGAGACACATTTTAGCTTTTGGTTATATCCCTGTTAGTATTCAAAATGTGTGAGCCAGGTTAGATGTTCACTGAAGAAGGTGAAGGCCGGTTGTGTAAGCCACCAACATATGCAATTTAGCCTTCCATGACTGGACATGTAGGTAATTAAATTGAAAGCATTTCTTTCTTTCCCAGGGCAGGCACTCGGGGCCTGACTTAGGATGAAGGAATGCAGGGATGTGGAAACAAGAGCCTCAGGATTGCTCTTTGAGCTTCTGCTGCCTCTCCAAGCAACCAATGCCCAAAATCGCTTCTCTTTCCCCCGCTGCTTTCCCCATCTTCTCTTCCAAGCTCTTTGTGTGAGGAAACAAAAATCAATAATGAGCACTCGATGATGATAAGGCGTTTATAACGAGTGGGCTGATTGCCTGCTCACTTAAGTTGTGTCGGGTTCTTCTCAGTGGTGAATAGAGTGCAGAGGCTTAAGGGGGAAAGAGTTCGGTGTTAGAAGCACACTTGACTGATGTTAGCAAGGAAGGGTCTTCATGAGCAAGGGCTGCTTGTGAACACAGGTTCGAGATTCACAGTCCCTGTGGTCTCGGAAGCCAGAAGTCTAAATCAGTGCCACCCCACACCCAGGTTCTGGTGAGGATCTTCCGAGTTTTCTGACTGATGGCATCTTATTTTACCACAACAGGTGAAGATGGCGCCTGGGATCCTTTTGGCTGGGTGCAGAGTGCAGGTTCTACTAAAAAAAGCTACAGTCTCAAGACTTATTTTGAAAGTCCCAAGGCCTCCTCTCCCAAAAGCATCCCATTGCAGACTAGGATTTCCTTTCTTCTTGACCCAGGATTTCTACTACTCCACTCAGGCTGCCTTCAAACATGAGTTTCCTTCTGCCTCAGCCTCCCAGCCAGAGCGGTGTGAGTGGAAGTAGACACATAGACAGAGACACTGCTGCCTCTGGCAGCCTGAGCTTCTTTCAGAGCCTTCTACCCAGGTAGGCGAGGCTTGGAAATTTCACTACACTGCAGAAAACTTTAGGATGAGTCAGTCTGAAGCAAAGTTAGAGTTTATTAAGAAAAAGCTTTAAGGCTAGGTATGGAGTCACCTGTCTGTAGTCTCAGCCCTTGGGAGGCAGAAGAAGCCTGAGGGGAGATAGGTCCAGGACATATTAATTGCTTGGGGAGTTCAAGCCAGTCTAAGCTACTGTGGACTGAGTTTCAAAAAGCAGAATAAATGAAACGAACAACATTAAAAATTTCAAGGATATTAAGGGAGACATAGAGATACAAGGGCAGTATACACTGAAGGGTGGCATGGGATTCCCAATAGCTTTGCACTTAAGTGTTATAACTAGCTGAGTTACTTAACTAGCTGTTAAGAGCACTGGCTGCTCTTCTGGAGAACATACTTTAAACCCATATGGTAGTTTACAACTGTTTTGTAACTCTAGTCCCATGATACCCAACTCCCTCTTCTGACCTCCAAGGGCACAAAGCATGTACATAGCACACAGACAGAACACTCCTATATATAAAATAAGTACATCTAAAATTAAAAAAGGAATCACTCAAGACCTTTTTTAAAAAAATGGTTATATCAAATCATAGAGTTGATTCTGAGGTATGTAGACAGGACAAGGGTTGATAAGACAGACTCATAAGTCTGAGGGTCAAAGGCTAACAATAACCAGATGTCATAGCAAATTTGGTTGTCAAATTGGCATACACGGGAAGAGGGGACCTCAGTTGATGAAGTGCCTCCATTAGATTTGTCTATGAGCATGCCTGGAGGGCATCTCCTTAACTGATAGTTAATGGAGGAGGGCCTAGCCCACTGTGGGTGGTGCCACCCCTGGGTTGTATACGGAAGCAAGGTGATCAGAAGCAGGGAGCAAGCCAGTAAGCAACATTCTTCTGTGATTTCTGCTTCAAACTCCTATCTTGAGTTCCTTTCTGCCTTGGTATCCATCCATGGTGGACTGTAACCAAATAAACCCTTCCTTTCCGGTAAGTGTTTTTATCAAATTGAGATCTTTCCTAGTTAGGGTTCCTGTTGCTGTGATGAAGCACTGTGACCAGAAGCAAGCTGGGGACGAAAGAGTTTGTCTGTCTTACATTTTTACATCACAGTCCATCACTGAAGAAAGGCAGGACAGGAACTCCAGCAGGGCAGGAACCTGGAGGCAGGAGCTGACAGAGAGGACATGCTCACTGGCTTGTTCCTCATGGCTTGCCTGGTTTGCTTTCTTATACATCTAGGACTATCAGCCCAGGGATGGAACCGCCCGCAGTGGTTGGGCCCTCCCCCATCAGTCACTAATTAAAAAATGCTCCACAGGCTTGCCTACAGCCCCATGTAATTGAGGTTCCCTCCTCTCGGATAACTTTAGCTTGTGTCAAGCTGACATAAAAACTATGCACCACAAAAGCAATCAGGATATCATAACATTCTTCTGAAGTAACTGAAAGGATTGTGTGTGTGTGTTGGTATTGAGGAATGAAACTAGGTCTGACATATGGTAGACAGAGCCTTAGCATCAAGCTACATCATTAACTCTCCTGTTTTTGTTTTTTAACGTTTAACTTTTAAACGAAGCCTTTCATGTAGGTTTCTACACAGAGCCTAGGAGAAAGAGGAAAGAGAGAGGCTCAGAAGAAGGTATAATACACCCAAGACTATGGTATAGGCTTCTCTAAGAGAAAGTTGTGTCTAAGACTTGCCCAAGTATGATATGGTCACCTCTTTTTATTTTGTAAGACAGAAATTTACTCAGGTTAGTCTTACTTGAGTCCTTCTGCCTTGGCTCTCCAAGAAGCTGAGATTTCAGGCTTGCAACACCAGATCTAGCCATGTTAAAAAGTCTCTCAAAATGGGGTCTGGGGAGATGGCTCAGCGGTTAAGAGCTCTGTTCACTCATGTAGAGGTCATGGATATGTTTCCCAGCCTCCACAGAATGGCTCACTACCAGCCATAATTGCAGTTCCAGAGTATGCAATGCCCTCTCTGACCTCCAAGGGTACTAGGTGTACACAGAGTGCACAGGCATACACATGCATATAAAATAAATCTAAAAATTAAAAAATCTCAAATAATTAAAAAGGATAGGTATATGAGCTCATAGGGTGGTTTCTGAGCTGCACTAAGATTGATGAGACAAAAACTCCTAAGACAGAAGTGTCAAAGAATTCAAATGCAGGATATAAGGGAATTAAGGTATATGTTCAAGTGTAAACATGGCTCTTGATCCTTGTCGTGAGATTGTTGGAAGAGTACAGGTTTCCAGATGAGGAGAGAGTCTGGTTGAAATTAGATCACATATACCTGCTGCGTTCACCTTCTTATTTGACATCTCTATAAAAATGAGTGTTGTCTGTGTACAGGCGGTTTTCACAGAATATTCTATTAGTTATGTCAAAATTCTTGACATAGAGTCTTTACTCAGACTCTTGGATAAGGGACCCTTTTCCCTTGCTATGTCCCCTTAAATTTCTCTTTTTATCCTGATTCATCCTTGCTTGGTGCTGGGGCTACTGACCAGTGCCACCATACCATGGAAGGCTAGGATTTCGTCCTAGGAAATGGCTGGCACAGAAATTCGGTCCCTTGCATCCCTTTGTATGAGTCAAGTTTTTGTTAGTATCAGGATATTCTTTATTGATTGAACCAATGGAGTTAGGCTTTCTGAGATAATGTCCAGCATCTGTTGGTTGATGTAGCTGATTTAAATGCTAAGGCTTTAAGGGAAGAGTTAAAGAAGTGATTCACGTCACTCGAACCACAGAAAGAACAAAGTTAAGCATCTTTGAAATAGGAGACACTTCCCTCATTCCGCGAGGCTTGCACCAACCAGGCCAAGTATACCAGTCACCCATTGATGTGTAACCCAGAGCTCTAAGCGAGTTACTGTTCCTGTGGGCCAGGAACTGAGTGGTTTAGCCACAGGTCCTGTCATAAGGTTGCACTCAGTCATGAAGCCTTGGCTGAACAGCATGATTTCTTTCAGATGTCTTCTGGTCATGATTGGTACGCGGTCACTGGCTGTTGACTGAGGGCCACGTGGGTTTCCACAGACTGCTTTCATGTCAATACAGTGAGGCCGCTGCGTTTCCCTAGAGTGAGCAGTCAGAAGCAGCAAGATGTGAGCTTAGGATATGAGAATTCCTTTGGGAAGTTTCATCAGCTGTATCCACTGTGAGTTACTCATCATTCTCTTCATGGTTAATTGGAAATTGTGGGATTTTTTTGTTTGTTTGTTTGCCTTGGGGCTCTCTGGGAGAGTGGTGCCCATCACCTTGTGATACTCTGCAGGTAACACAAACAGGTCATGACTGTGTGAGATGAGCAAGGTGACAATGGTGCCAGTTTTCAGTAGGACACTGATTTTTTTTTTTCTTAAATGCTTTGCCCTATTGTTAGTGCGCCTGATATTAATATCTATCTCACAAATCTGACAAAAAGCTTCTAACCAGTGGGAGGAATCATCATCTAAGGCTAAGGACGTCGCTGTTATGAAGGAAAATAATCAGTACAGATGTAAGGCGTAATTGGCATGCATCACACCTAGAGGTTGAGTACTGAGTGTGCTCTGCAGGGAGGAAAGCATGGTGGCCCATGAAAGAGTGTGATTTAGCATGTGTCAGATTGGTGATTCATAGTGTAATCAGGATATGAAAATTCCTTTGGTAAATTCAATCTGAGTTATGCACTATGAGCTGATAGTCATTCTCTTCATGGTTAGTTGGAAATTGTGTTTTTTTTTTCTTTTTCTTTTGATATGGGCTCTCTGGGATTCATTGCTCATTACTACATTCAACACAGGGCTCCTGTTGGTAAACTTGTCTCATCAAATTTCTTTTGGATACGTTTTGCACATAAGTAGAGAGCAGACAGGCTTACTGCTTCAGTGAAGGCCTTGAACTTTCCTCTTGTCCTCTAACCTTAGTTAAACCTCTGTGTGACTGACTCTGGACTAGTGAAAACTACTTTTCTCTTTCCACTGGTCAACGAGAAGATTGGCTGTTGAATAACAGGCAAGGGCCTCTCCTGTCAGTGGATTGCCAGTACTTAAGGCCTGCACTCCAGTAATCTGAGAAGAAATGGCTTCTTCTTGTTTCATTGAGACTATTTTAGTGGGCTGATAAAGTTCTGAGGAAGAAGCCAGTGCTCATTTGGAAGCAGGAAAGGACTTCTAAATTCATGGAGATGAATCCTGGAAGATGCAAATTCTCTTCTCACATATTGAGTATGTATGAGATAGATCTAACATAAAACACCCAAACAGCCCTGGACCCATGTCAGGGATGAGGGTGTTAATGACATGTGTTTGCTTTTCTGTACCAATGTCCTGAACTGTAAAAGATTTAAAGTTATCTCGATTGTCTATTTAGATGGTCCATATCTGAAATTCTCCTAAAAACCTCTATTGTCCTTGTAAATGGTAAGAAATGTCTTCCGATTAGTCCAGGGTGGTTCTTACATTTAGAGTTTTGTAGGTTGTACCTTAAGAGAAGTTGTCTATTTTGTGGCCGTGGAAGAGTGTGGTGGTTCCTTATGGCTTGTATGGTTACTGGAAGGGATTATCTGTGGATACTTTGGGAGAGTTGAGTTCGTGTCAGTGTGGATAGTAGACTAGAATTGGGAGATTGTACACATGTAGCATTTAGATAAGGCTATGCCATACCAATGACGTATTACATGCAGATCCAGCTCAACGGCATCAGAGAAAAGCAGGAACCACCGTGAGATATAGTATGTGTGATAGGGATTGTTACTACAGTTTTTCACATAGGCATGTGTTTAATATTGTTTCTGTGTGAAGGGCAATTTTATTTGCAGATAAAGCACTAGCTTTATCTTGTATAGAACCATTTCATGGATGGAGCACATTGAGGCTGTAATTGCAGTTAGCGAACAGGAGTTCTGTGTTCTGCATGTGATTAGATGTTGAAGGCAGGCGATTCTAGTTAGGGGAACTATTTCCTGCTAACTAGCTTTGTTACTAGCCCTCGTTCACTTGACTCAGCAGTGGTCAGAGGGATTTAGGCAAGGCCCCAGTAAGCCTAATTTTGCTGTTGTTTAAAGATAGGACTTAATGTAGAAAGATTAAGTTATGCTTAGAATAGGATTTGGCATGTGGCAGATACTCCTAAATTAAGATGTCAACCAATGTATTTATATTTGGTAACTGGGAATGCATGCTAAGCTTAATTTGGACAAGGAGAATTCCTGAGTCTTTTGACAGTCTAACCCCCACCCCTACCGAATTTTACTTTTATATTTTATATTATATTCTATTCTCTTGACTCTCGTGTATGACTAAGAACCTGACTTTCTTATCTATGACTTGTAGGTGATCTTGGCTTTTCTTTTCATTTTCAGTAAGATTCAATTTGTGAAGACTTAACTGAATTTAGGGAAGAGTTCTTTGAAGAAAAAAAACCACCACCATTTGGCTTTCTTAACAGCTGAAGTTCTGGGCTCCTGCTGTTTACCTGTTATCCTTATCTTAGGGGGAAGCTCCATAACGTTATTGAGATATAATTAATCTTTATTATCTTTGGAACATGTGTATGTTTGTGCATATGTGCATGACGTGGCACACGTGATCATAGGGTCATTTTGGGGAGTCAGTTCTCTACTTCCTTCCATATGGGTTTTAGGGATTTGTGGTCATAAGGCTTTTGCAGCAATCTCTGACCTGAAATAGAGTTAAATAGTGTAGATTTCATGACTGTTAGGATTCTGCAATGTTTTGGTTACAAAAAAGAGTATGAACGTCACCTATGTGGATCTACAGCTCTACGCTTTCTTAATCCAGCAATAATTTGACAACTGCAGAGAAATGAATGCTGGTCTTGGGTCAGTTGCAGACAGTGGATTTGGAAAACACTGTGTCAGGTATGTGTAACAAGTGGAGAAATGGGATGGAAAAACCTGAGCGCTGGATCTAGAGGTGTGCGCTACCACTGCATGGCGTTCTAAGCATTCTTATACAGTGTTTTTGCTGATGTATGCTTTCTTAACATCTCACTTCGTGTTTAGCCAAGGCTCCCAGGGCAGAGAACATCCCAACACAGTATGGTCCTCCCTTTGGAAAGAGGAGTGATCCCCTGGAATCAGGAAGATTCCTTATAGGGAATCAGATGGATCAGATGACTTAAGGGGCTGAGGAAGAAGCTTGAGTCAGGGTTCTGAGCAGTGAAGAAGTTCAGTGAGCACCCTGAGTGATGCTCCCCTGCACTGTGACCTCCAGACACTAGAGGTGACTCAGTGACTCTTGGCTCTGCTTTTGGCTGCTGTCCTCTTAGAGGCGGCTCTGGCATTGTAAAGGTAGCGACATCTGTAATAAGGCTGAGAAAGGCAGCTGTCATCACTTTCTTGGAAAGGAGGGGCTGCCTGAGCCTGGTTAAGCTCCAGTTGACTTCCAGTGTCCTAGGCAGAGATCACCGGAAGCTGCAAGTTTAGAGGGTTGGGGGCCCAAGCACTTCAGTCAGAGCCTGAGGGTGACAGCTCAGAGGAGGTGGTGTGTGAAGTACTGGAGCTGGGCTAGAATTCTGACGGTTCTACTCTACAGAGTTACTTCTTTATTGTCTAGCTGAGGCTGGCCTCCGCCTGGCTGTGTAGCCGAGAGTGATCTTGACCTGATACTCTTTCTTGCGTCTCTCTTCTTTGAAAGTGCTGGCCTAACAGTGCACACTTCCTCACCTGGCCCCAGAGTCATTTAGTTGGAATCATGGCGATTGTGACAGTAAAATATGTCAGTAGTTATAAAGAATCTCACACCATGCCTTGCCTATTGTAGACTACTTACGATTATTAATTTCCTTTTTTAAATGTAGTTCATGGCTGAGCTTCTAGGTAAATTATCAGTTTTGAATGGGTTTTGGATACAGTGTCACCTAGTCTATTACTCACTGTTGGTATTTATTTGCCCTAGGGCAGGGAGACTTCATTAGATCCTAAAGGTCCTTGTTAGTATTAAAATTCTTGATAAGCATTAAAAAGAGAGGAAGAGAAGATCTGACTGTGTAGTCCAGTGTATCTTTGAAGTCCTGATTCTCAGTCCTCAGACTCACTACCAGCCACACGTGGCTCTTTAAGTGCACACTAAAACCTCCAGTCCAGTTTATTATGATTCCCAGAACCAAAGTAGCATGTGCTTGTAATTTAAGTGAGGAGGGGCTTGAGGCTTGCTAGCTGGCGGGTTGAGCCTCATTGGTGAGCTCCAGGTCAGGGGACGACCCTGTTTCATAGGAGGTGAATGGCATTCCTGAGAATCACAGTCTTCTGGCCTACATGCACTCACATGTGAATGTACACTTGCACAGACATTTGGATACCCTTATGTACACTTCACAAAAATAAGTAAATTTCAGTTTCTCAGGGGCTGTAGCCACATTATATACCCAGAGATAGAAATAGTAAACAACAGCATTAATACTTTATTTTCAGATGGTCTTTGTGTTACTTCTGGAAGGACTGTCTGTGGACTCAGAAATTTGTGTGTGTGTGTGTGTGTGTACGATGCAACAACATGTGGCGGTCAGAGGATAGCTCACAGGAGTTGAATCTCTCCTTCCACCATGACAGTCGCAGGGCTATAGCTCAGTTCTTAGGCTTGGCAGCGAAGCACCATTTACCTGCTGAGCATTTCACTAGCCCCTGTAACTCCTTTTGGCTGGTTCCGTTTGGATATAAACAGTTGCACATTTGTAATATGTATTTTGTTTAATGTTTAACTTACTTTTGTTCTTGTTTCTTTTCTGAGAACTATATCAACAGGATATGGGTTGTCTTTAGCCCATCCCATATCTGCTTCTTGCTTCCTTATTTGTTAAGCAATGTCTGTGTGATTTGCTGAGCAGGCAGAAATGATCACGTGGGTTCTGCCCAGGGAGGCTTGTGTAGTACATGGGGAAAATAATCTATGGCCTGCTGCCTGGTTTCATTGTTGGTGGATTTAGTGAAAGCTTAGAAGGAAATGCTGTGTAGACATGCTTACTGCATGAACAATCATTATTGGCGTCCTTTTAATAAGCTAGCAGGAAGTGTGGGCCAAGAGCAAGAAGAGTCTTCATGGAATGAGTTTTCTGGAGGGGTTTCTCAAGAGTGTTAAAAGGTGTGTCTTGAAGCAGGTGATTTAGAAGTCCAGATGCTGGAAGGAATGACCACAGAAGGACCCGAGTGGCCTTAAGATTACAAAACAAATAGCACATAAATGCTGGTGGGGAAAAGGGGAGTAAAGGCAGCTGTTTGTCTTTCTGTGCCATTTCAGATCCTTCATGTAGAACTGATGCTGAGCCCTGCTGGTGAGGAGAGATTGGTTTTTAGAGACGGAGGATATTTTAAAGGTAGAGGCAGAGTGTCCTATGTTATAAGGCATGAGCCATTGAGATCAGAAGCCAGGCACTAGTTCGGGGAGTGTTGGCACATGGAGACCAGTGAGGTACAGTGACTCACAGCACCTGGCTGGCTTGTTGGTCACATCATCACTAAATTGTGCACAATCCATTTGCAGTCACTTTCAAAAATGGTGGTTTGTTGCGAACCAAATTTCTTGTTTAAAATTTTTTGATTGAGAATGTGTGTGTGTGTGTGTGTGTGTGTGTGTGTGTGTGTGTGTGTGTGTTGATTCTCTTAACTGTGTTGGGCCCTGGGATCATCCTTTATGGGAAGAACCTTTACCTGCTGAGTAAAGCTTCTTGGGGGGCCCACAAATTACTTCAAGCTGTGTCATTTCATTTAACAGCCCTCAGAAGTCTGGGTTGTCTATACAGGTCAGCTGTAGGCCTGTGTTATAAGTGAAGTGTTATATCAGGGTATTGAAATTGCTCTGTTATCTGCTTATTTTTAGGTTTTGATTCCTTGGGTTGTTTATGCGTTTGGAGATGTATTTTTATGAGTTTTTGTGTTATCCCTTCTTAGTCTTTAAACTGAAACAAGCTTTGCATAGTGTCTGAAGGCTGTTTTGTGCCAGGTGTGTGGATGCTCTTCCAGGTCGAGGCGGGATTGTACCACACGCAGGAGAATGTGGGGAAAACCTACTGGGGCACAGGAGACTTAGACACTTGGCAGGATTGGTGGGCTTCCTGACTGGATCGTTTTAAACTGACTTCTAAAAACAGATAGTGAGGCAGACGTGTGGGTGTGGGGGATCTGGTGGTAGGGTAAAGCATTTGCTGAAGGACCCGAGCTTACCTGACCCTATATCTGTCTTACATGATATACTTATAGCATTGAGATCTATAGTTGGAATGGTGTGGCTGGAAGTGTAGTGACTTTATGAAGACAAAGTATTTTACAGTAGAACCAGCAAGATGAGGGATGGGTATGTAATCCCATCACTTGGGATGAGGAGGCTGGAGGACCAGGAGGCTGAAGCTTGTCTGGGCTAAACACTGAGACACTATCTCCACAGTAAATAGTCCAGATGTGAGTTACTGTTTGAGTTTAACCTGTTCCTAGTGCCTCCTTTTTAGCACATTCCTATTGAGTTACTTAATGCTGATTATTAACATTTACTATTTAATTTGCTTTGGTTTCACTTTTCTGAAAGATGATTTTGTTATGTAACTCAGACTGGCCTCAAAAGCACAGCAATGCTTTTGCCTCAGGTTCCTGAGTGCTGGGATTAGAGGTGTGCACCCTCACACCTGGCTCTAGTTTCCATTTCATCCTTACTCTATCTGGCTGTACTGTTGTGGCTAACTCCCACTCTACTTTTTAGCAGCCATGAACTAAGTTCATCTCTGTCTCTGGTACCCTGCACAGAGTCTGACAACCTAGAAAGCATTCAATAAATATTGACTGGATGGATGAAGCATTTGTTGTATGGGAAGTTGTACAAATGGGTTGGAGTCAAAGACTGTGGTTCTCTCAGGCCACACTTGGAAAGCTTTGCTCACCTAGTGACCTAGCAACTGAAATCCTTAGTAAAAACTGAAAGCAGCTTTCAAGAGATTCATCTGTCTCTGATCATTTGTTAAGGACAGCAGTATTGTAGCCACACTGGCCCAGAGAGATGAAGTGACTTCTTACAAGTTTCTGAGGCCTTTGTAACTTTAACAAATGCCACACTCCTCCTGGGGAGTTAAGGATCACTTGTCCTGTAGCCTCTGTGGTCTCAGCCCTGTCTTCTGCCTAACTTCTTCCCTTTGCAGTTCAGTTCCTCTGCCTCCTTGCCTGTGGCTGTCTGCCCCCTCCCCTGCCCTGCCCTGCCCTCCCCTGCCCTGCCCTGCCCTGCCCTGCCTTGCCTTGCCCTGCCCTCCCATTTTTAATTTAATTTTTCTTTCCCTTTCTCCCTTCTGTCTGTCTTTCTTCTCCTCCCTCCCTCCCTCCCTCCCTCCCTCCCTCC
>NW_021604636.1:13238764-13281517 GCF_004785775.1 Grammomys surdaster | reverse complement strand
AGCGATTAGAGTATGTTCTTAGGATTGGTTTTAAGCTGATAAACCCATTTTCCGCCATCCCTTCCCTCCCTCCCCCTCTCCTTTTTTCTGACTGTTTCTTAATTGGAGACTCTTAAAAGATTATGTACCCACTTCTATCTGATCTCATTATATAATTAACCCCTAAAACACTGGGGAGAATGCTTGTTTCCCTGCTACACATCCAATAGAGCTCGTGTTATATGGTGTCTGCTGACTGGGGCAACATCACAGAGCCTGAGAAGATGAAGTGAAGTCATGGCCAATATTGGTTTTATCAGCTGTTAACTGTGCAGTTAGGATAGGTTTTAAGCTGTTTGATTTTCTTGTAAAAAATGGCATCTTAGCATGACTAAATGAGGAGCTGTAGACTGTGGCTCCCAGCCTTACTAGGTGCTCAGGGCCCAGTTCCCTTCTCCCTGTTGCAATGTCACAAAGGCAGGCTCCTTTACCAATCAGGAGTTTCTCATTCCATCACGTCTCATTCAAGAATATTGATTGTTATCCACTTATCACCTCAGGGACATTTTTGCAGTTGCGTTGGGATTTATTGAAGGAGCCCAAGTCTCTTCTTATGTTCTAGTTTGCGAAAGACAGGTTACCTGGAAAGTAGACGTGCTTATGAGAACAGAAGACTTGAAGATCTCCACATCTCTATTGCATCTCTCTTACCTTGGTGTCTAGAGCTTCTCTGAACAGAGGAGCCTGTGTGTGCACACTCATACACATCTCCAGGGATGCTCTCTGTTGGGAACTTTCTGATTAGAAGCTTCAGTCACAGTAGAGAACTCACTAGAGGTAGAACATGCCTTCATGTTCCTATAGGGGAGTCACACAAGTGGTAGCCTTTGTTCTGGACTCCTGTCTTCCCCTAGAGCCCCATCTCATCTTTCTCTCCATGTCGTGTTCTCCTTTTATAATTCTTTATTAAATCCACTGAGTCCAGCTAGTTCAGCCCATATATATGCACATGGGCATGGCTATCCACTGGTGCATGAGGAACACACTAGTGACCACACTCCTAAGAAGTGACTCATTCTCCCTCCAGCAGCATCAGCTGCCAGTAGCTTCTCAACTCAGGGCCCTTCCTTTGTTTTTGTTTGTTTGTTTTTCTTCTTCTTCTCCTCGTCCTCCTCGTCCTCCTCTTCCTCCTAGTCCTCCTCTTCCTCCTCTTCCTCCTCTTCCTCTTCCTCCTCCTCCTCCTCCTCCTCCTCCTACTCCTCCTCCTCCTCCTCCTCCTTCTCCTTCCCCTTCTTCATTATTATTAGTGAGTATGCACCGCAGGAGCATACAGAGGCCAGATGAGGCTGTCAGTCTCATGACACCAGAGTTACAGATTTTTGTGAACTGCCATGTGGGTGCTGAGAATTGAACCCAGGTCCTCTCTAGGCCTTTGGTTTTGTTTTGTTTGTTGTTTTTAAAAACAGGAAAGTCCAAAAACTATGCTCTCTGCCTTTCTCTGCCTTTGGCAAGCATATCAGTGAGCACCATAATCCAGGGAAAGGAGTAGAGTTACTTCTGCTCTGTTCTGATCAAGCCTTTCTTCTGTTAAAAGCGTTAACATCCACCCTTGGCAAGGAAGCAAGTGTGATTGGTGCTAAGACACATGGGCACAAGAAGCAGTGTCTAGACTAGGAACTGAGGGATGAGCTCATTCACAGAGGCTGGGAGGGAGGGAGGGGTGTGGGTGGGGTGTGGTGTGGTGGAGTGCTCAGGCTGAGGCCTTTTTTTTTTTTCTTCTTTCAGTGATTTCACAAATATGCTTCCAATAAAAGCAATTTGAAAATAAAAAAAATGCAGAATTCTTCCATTTGGGAGCACCTTGCTGAGATCTGTGGTGGTGGCTGAAGCTGCTGTAATTAGAACCATGCCCTGAGACTGTGCAGTACAGTGTCAGACCAGATGCTTCCAGAATGTTTGCTGTCCTCATGTGTTTTTCTGTTGGGAGCAGGGGATCCTTGGTGACTGCCGGTGGGGGCCAGGGTTAGGGGAAGGCAGTGGTGGATCTTTGTGTGTGAAGAGTTGTATTCCACTGATGTGGTCTCTGCAAAAGCTTACCAGAGAAGTTTTTCTGAATTTATTGCTTTTTACTATTAATTGAGGTTTTGGTTCATGTGCTTTGTGGTTTTCTTCATGAAATTTTTATTTAAGTGGCTTACAGGAACTATCTAAATGGTGGCTCAGAATGACTTAAATTATGTTCCTAGGCTGTGGATTGCCTTCAAGCAATCACTTTTACTGTATGACGGAGCCTTACTGGCCTGGCTGACCAAGAGATTATGAGCATTGTCTTGACCCATCGTCGCTCATCCTCCTGGATGAAAGGAGAGGCCTAGCTAGTGAAGGGAGAGAAGCAATGAGTAGAGTCCTTCCCTGTATCCTCATTTTGCGTGTGGGCTTGACTCTGGATGTTAAGTTTATGTGGTTTCCTGGAAGCAAAGCCTTTCTGAGGACCCTGATAGTGGTCTCCTCTGGCCTCACCTTAGATCACTCAAGGGTGATTTGTTTGAAGGGAATATCTGTGTTATTCATAGTTTTATCCCTCTCTGAGAATATCACACCTTAGTAGATTGGCGGTTGTACATACCTCTCTTCCATGCATGTGGTTATATATACCTCTCTTCCATGCATGTGGTTATATATACCTCTCTTCCACGTGTGTGGTTTGTATATACCTCTCTTCCATGCATATGGTTGTACATACCTCTCTTCCATGCATGTGGTTGTACATACCTCTCTTCCATGCATATGGTTATATATACACCTCTCTTCCATGCATGTGGTACGTAGCATTCACTAGTGCAATCGGCACTTGTGTTTTGATTTTTCATCAGATCTGGGTGCTAGTTATTGACTTTGATTTTCAGGCTTGCTGACCATTTCCATTGCCCCTGTAGGACTGTCTGCACTTTTCCTTCCCTGTCTGTTTTACTTACCATCATTGTGCTTGGAGCCAAAGGTCTTACAGATTTGTTTTTTATTAACCTGGATAACCTCAGAAACAAGTTACCATAAGTCACTGATTTTCCTCATTCCTTTTCCCCAGTGTATCAATTATTCATCAGTCTGACTAAGTAGTAGTAAGATGAAGTAGATCTTGCCTTAAGAATGTTCATGTCTCTTCAGCCATCAGTAGGGAGAACCTCAGCTGCTCTTGAAGTCTAAGGAGCTGACTCAGTTTCTCCTCTTTCCTTCTGAATCTCCTCTTGCAGTTTCTCCAAGCTTGAGAATGGAATGGCGTAAAAGGACAAGGGGGAGGACTGGGTCAGAGACTTTGAGTCCGTGAAAAAATGTGGTTTGTCATGTGATTGAGCCATTCCTGGAAAGTAAGAGTGGGCTCATCATTGCTTGCAGGAGGTAGATAAGTGGCTGTTATATATTAAAAGGTCTAGGCTAACACAGATAAGTGTGGTCTTCACTCCTCTGCAAAGAAACTTCTCGAATAGTTGGAGAGCATTACAGAACATTATAGCCAATCAAAATGCAGAGTTGTGGAGCCCAGTCCCAGTGGGAACACCTACAGAACACTCTTATTACCAAGGCTCGGGGAACAGGTGAGAGAGAGAGGGCAGGAGGAGTCTAAGAGCCAGAAGAATAAGAAGTGTGCTGTGAGGTTGTATCTTCTACTAACATCAGAAACTATATCCATAAAGGACCACTCAAACGTGAGCTGACCAAGGATAACATACACCAGTGAACATACCAAACTAGATGGGGAAGAACATACCTATTCGTTCCAGGGTCAAAACATACCACCAGTAACATTATACAGACCCAGCAGGTTATATTTAGGAATATATATGTATATGTAAATACATATACATGTACAGTAACAATTATTGAGAAAAGAGACTATGATTTTGAAGGAGAGTGGAAAGGCAGTATATGGGAAGGTTTGGAGGGAGGAAAGGAAAAGAGAGAAGTGTTGTAATTAAATTATATTCTCAAAAGAATTGAAGAAGGAAGTAAACCCTGAAGTCCTGGTATCTGCAGTCAGTGTTGTTGGATGTCTATGCTTTCTGCTCTAATGTCCCAGCACTGTGCTGGAGAGTGGTTTATCTTGTTCTTGCTGGATGAGCTGCCTCTCTTAGACACATTGGTAATGATAGGTACTAGCCCATGTTCTTGCTTTGTAGTAGGGCTTTGATGGATGTTTGTTAAGTTTAATTGCTTGACGGCTTTGGAAGTAGTGAGGTATGGTTGTATTGAGCTGCCTTTGGTGTCATGGAGATCTACTATTCAGAACTTCCAGAATACGAAGTTTTTATTCCTTCTAGAAAATTCATGGAGTTTAAAAGAGATTTATGAAGCACACCTATGGGAGGAAGACTGTGACTTAGGGAGGGCAACCTGGGTTTTCTGTTTCTACCACATTCGGTAGCCGAGGCTTGGGCTTACCATGTGATGACTTTAACATTGTTTAGTGGAAGCCATCAAGTGGAGACATGGTTGACAGAGCAGTATGCCACAGACTAACACCTGCTCTGGGAAGGAGTGTGGTGGAACTTAGGAAGGACCTGGGTTTCATTCTCAGTCCTCCTCCTCCACACCAGCACCCTACCAGAAGAAGAAAGAAAAAAGTTTTCTGAGCCCAGTGGTAGCTTATATCTTGAGGAGTACCATGGCAGATTCCTTGCCAGCTGTGCCAGCTTTTCATTTTGACAGCGTGGGGTTTTCCCTTTCATGAATATTGAGACAGGGTCTCCCTCTGTAGCTCAACTGGCTTTGAACTCATGATCCTACCTCCACAGCTCCTTGAAGGCTGATATTACGTGAGTCTGCCATCATACCAAGTTCAAAGAGAGATTTTTTCCGTACTTTTTGGTTTTTGTTTGTCTTGTCTGAAGCTTACCTGCTTAATGGATAGGCAGGTAAGCAGGTATTGTTGACCATCTTAGTAAATCCTGGAATCTGTAATGTACTTGACTAGCATAGGTGGAGGGGCTGCAGAACCCTGCTACAGTTTTCTAGAACCTGCAAGGGTGGGATTTCTCTTGTTCTTCTGTTCAAACAGTTGGGACCTTCCCTTCAAAGAAATGACTGCAATTTGCCTCAGGCCTTCTTCCTTTTGCATTCCTTTTGTGACTTGGAATGCTGGTGAATTTGCACATTTTGTATTACAGCTTTACTGCTTTTATATTAAAAGTGTTGCTTGGCCTGGTGGGAACCAGGCTAATACAAGAATCGGGCAGTGCCTACTTTATCAAATCTTCATGGGTGTCAACAATCCTTAAAGATTATGGTGGGCTTTATTCTCTGTTTCCTGGTTTAGAGATGAGAAGTAGTGGACGGAGCTCAGAGCTCCATGGCGAGAAGTGCTGTAGGCTGAGGACCAGTTTAAGGAAGCCAAGGGGAGCCAAGATAAGGATCAAAAGAGGGATTTTTGCCTGCAGTCTGCCTGAATTAGGTTATCAGGAATCACAGCTCATTCAAGCACTTTGTCTTTGGATTGCTGATTTATACAGCCATACCAAGATCTTCGAGTCAATCCCAGGGGCTTGAGGACATGTTCCTTTTGTAAAGTACGATTTAACTGAAGTGCCATTGGAAGCGGCTTTCTAAGTGTTGAGCATCATTGAGGTGATCAGATCTGTGCTCTTCATTTCCAGAGCTCCTATTTTTTTTTTTTTTAAATAAAAGCTTGCTTCCTGGATTATGATGACACCTCTCTGTTCTCTCACAGTAGAAGAGACAGGGAGTTTCTCTTTCTCTAACAGAGCCGTGGGCAATCCTTCTTGTGCCCTTGAATAGGGGTTGGGCCTTTAATGTATGACTTGTGGGAACCACACAAAGAACCAATAGATTGAGATCTTTTGTCTTGTAGTGCTTAAGAAGGGTTAATATCACCTCCAACCCCACCCCCCACCCCAGTGTGGGTATGAGTTCTCAACCTGTAGCTCCTGCTGGCCTATAGTTCCCCTATGTGGACCAGGTTCACCTGGTTAAATCTACTCATGTTCTTAACTTTGCCATCTCCTGGATTCATTTGCTAGGCTACCAATTTTCCTACTATCTAAATTAATGAATTCTTTTAAAATAGTGTGTGTGTGTGTGTGTATGTGTGTGTGTGTTTATGTGTATGTATACATACCCCCCCCCCATATATAAACTTTGTATGTAGTAGTGTTTGCCTGAATGCATGTATTTGGAGTATGTACATGCAGTAACCAGTGAGGCTAGAAGAGAGCTGTAGATCTCCGCCCCAGAACTGGAGTTACAGAACATTGTGAGCTGCCATGTGGGTGTTAGGAATGAACTTGGGTCCGCAGCAAGAGCAGTCAGTTCTCTTAACTGCTGAGCTATCTCTCCAGCCTCAAGGATTCTCTACTTTTAATTGTCTGTTATCTTCATATACTGTAAAAGAAGGTCTCTTCCTAATCAAGATGGTAGCAGTTTCCCTAACATAATTGATTCCACCATTATGAAAAATGTTTTCGCCGGGCAGTGGTGGCACATGCCTTTAATCCCAGCACTTGGGAGGCAGAGACAGACGGATTTCTGAGTTCGAGGCCAGCCTGGTCTACAGAGTGAGTTCCAGGACAGCCAGGGCTATATACAGAGAAACCCTGTCTCGAAAAACAAAAACAAAAACAAAAAAAAAGTTTTCTTTAATTAGATGTTTGACTTTAGATTTCTGGTTTCTCTACTTACCATCTTTGTCAGAGTTCTGCCTGAAGCAAACAGAGCTCCCAGGCCCTGACTTATTGGATGACTGAAGTGGCATTGCTTCAGGCCCTGGGGTGTACCTTCCTCCAGTCACTCTGTACAGTAGAAAAAATATTGGGTGGCCTGAAGTATGATGAGGCCTGTCTTGGTTTGGGTTGTACTGCTGTAGCAGCAAACTTAAGCCACAGTAATTTTAAGAACCAATCATTTTTACTATCCTACTTTTAGAGGCACAAGGATTCATGATCCGGAAGCCACCATTTGACCTAAGGAAGCTCTTGGTTATCTTAGTTGTTGGATGTGTACACAGCAGAAGCAAAGCTCCTCCCCATTCTCCTCTACCCCCGTTTCTTTTCTCTTTCTCTTCCTTTTTACTGTTTTGAGACTGGGTTGCCCTGTTTGTATCATAGGCTTATCTTAATTCTCTATAGAGATAGCCAAAGCTGACCTTGAACATTGGATCTTTGTGCCTTGACATTCCAAGCTGTTAAGAGGTCAGGTGAGGTACACCAAGCCTGTTTTATGTGGTGCTGGGAATTGGACCCAGGATCTCATGCATGATAGGCAAACAGTTATCAACCAAGCCACATCCCAGCTACTAAAAATGGTTGAATGTTTACAAGGCCACCAGAAGTTTCTTCCTTGATGTTTGACAAAACTCCTGATAGCATTGAGTGGTGCCTATTCCTAATTTGATAGACCAAAGTGATTAATTTGGTATGAAGGTGAATATGTCCTACTGTATTAACAACTATAGTTTTCTTCTACTTCTTTTAAGTTTTCCTCACTATTTATTGGACCTTGCTGGGTTTTTTATTATTATTATTCAGACATAGTGTTGCTCTGAAGTTCATAATCCCCTTTCCTTATCCTTCTAAGTGGCAGGAATACAGGATTATATTTCAACACCTGGCTGCCAAAACTGGTGTGTGTGTGTGTGTGTGTGTGTGTGTGATGTGATGCTCAGGATAGAACCCAAGACCTTGTATATGCTGGCAAAGCTCGCTGACTATGAAGCTATATCTGAGTCCTGGTTTTGTTTATTTTCTTATTCACTAGCCATGTGCATAGTTGATTGTGAGTTGGCCAGCTTTGTCCATAAAAGGCCAAATAGTAAATACTTTAGGCCTTGTATACCATATAGCTTCATTTGTAGCCACAGCTCTGTTAATTAAGATGTAGTTAGGATAATGTGAGAAGGGAATGAGTTTTCTTAAGTTTTTATCTGTCCTGGGATGTTACTCCTCTATTTTTGTTGGTCATTTAAGAAGCCAGTCTTGGCTGGTCGTGGTGGTACATACATATGATGCAGGTTTAGCTATATTTCTTACTGTGTAGCCTAGTGAACTGGACTGTATAGTAAGTCAGGGTAAGCAAGGCCACATCCTGAAAATCTCTCAGAGTGAGGTAAAATTAAAGTAGGCCTGATGGCACAGACCTGTAGACCTAGCTACTGACATCACAAGTTCAAGACAGGCTTGGGTTACACTGTGAGTTCAAGGCCTGCTTGTGTAACTTAGAGAGTCTGAAGCTGAAGAGTGAAAAGAAATCCAGAGGTAAAGCTCAACAGTCCAGTATTTACCTAGCGCACGCAGAAACTCCTGGGTTCAACCCCCTACTCTGCCCCTCTGGCAGGTCATAGTTTGCTGGCCCTTATAATAGATTATAACTTTGTTTGTTGTACTTGGTTTTCCTATTTACCTTTTAGAGATTTTTTCCCTTAGCCTGAAAAGGTTTAATTTTTAAAAAATAATCCAAATTTAAATTTTTTGCCATTTTTGTCATGGTTTTGAGAGTTAGAACATTCTTACTAATACACATTTTCAAGTCTCAAAAGACACATGTCTCAATTTTAGCTTTAGAGACACATTTTCTGAAGATTTAACTTTCATTCCTGGGGAGTTTATTTTGGTGTGTAGTGTGACTTGATCCTTAAATTTAATATTTTTCCTAAGAGAAATCCAGTTGTGGATTGTGTTTGAGCGTTCCCCGGACCTCCTGCTGTGAACTGAAGGCTTTGATCTCACCCTGCACCAAATTCAGTTCTCCATTTTTATATGAGCGAGATATATGCTGATGTGTGGCTAGGTTTTTCACGGTTCTTTTTAGCTATTTGACATGGTGTTTTGAAGACACTTGAGTTGGAATTCCTGATCAACATATGTAGAAAATAATTATTTTAAAATTTATTTATATAGCTGTTTTATTTTAAAATATTAGAAATGAGAAGTTTCTTATTACTGTGTATGTGTGTGTGTGTGTGTGTGTGTGTGAGAGAGAGAGAGAGAGAGAGAGAGAGAGAGAGAGAGAGAGACAGAGACAGAGACAGAAACAGAGACAGAAATACAGCTTGAATATGGAGGTCAGAGGACAATGTTGTGGAGTCCATCTCTCTTTTCTTCTTGTGTTCTGGGCATTGAACTGAAGTCAGCAGGTTTGAGCAAGCATCTATATCTGCTTTGCTATCTTGCTAGCCCCTAGCCTAGCCATTCCACTACAGTTAAGAAAGATAACTAGATTCTCTTGATAAAGAACTTGCTTACAGTTAATGGTTTATCTTGTTAGGCTGGTGGCCGGAAGAGCATTGCTCTGAGTTACAGAGTAAAACTCTAGCCCAGACATAAACAAGTAGGATCCAGAGAGAGCTCAGCAGTTAAGAGAGTTTTCTGATCTTTCAGAGGGCCCCAGATCTGTTCTCAGAACCTACTTGGTCTGAGAACCAGCTGTAACTCCAGCTCCAGGGGACCTTGTACTCTCTCTGGACCTCTGAGATCTGCCTGCCCATGGTGTGCATTAAGTCACTCAGGCAAGCACATATACAAGTCAATTAATCATTACAAAAAAAAACCAGAAACAAACAAACAAAAAAGAATGCTAGAAACCACAAACAATTGATGTTCTTCACTTTGTGGAAGGCCTTATACTCAAATTTATCTGAAAAATAACTTTTCTATGATAGGCAACTCCCTTTGCAAGAATTAATTTTTGTTTAGCACTAGAGATATGCCTGAGGATAAACTTAAACTTGTTGACCTAAAATCTACAAAACTGAGTTTCTGAGCGTGGCCTTCCTGTCAGAGTTAAATCCTGTCCACACTCAGTTCAGCTGACCATAAAGAAGGCTGGTGCTTTTGTTTCTGGTGTGACCAGAAATTGTTTTAGCCAAATTATAATGCACAAGTATCAAGGATAGTCTTGTCTAACTTTTTTACAATGCTTCAGAAGGCCTTCTGGTCAGGCTATATTTGCAGTTCTGTTTTCAGACTCAGGAATATCTGTAGGTCCATGTTGGGTTGCCACGATGCTGTGTGACATGAGGTAGCAAACCCCACACAAGAGGCTAAAACAGTGGTTCTCAACCTTCCTAATGCTGTGACCCTTTAATACAGTTTCTCATGTTGTGATGTCCCTCAATCATAAAATTATTCTTTTTAAAGATTTATTTATTTTATATATGTGAGTACCCTGTCACTCTCTTCAGACATACCAAAAGAGGGCACTGGATCTCATTACAGATGGTTTTGAGCCACCATGTGGTTGCTGGGAATTGAACTCAGGACCTCTGGAAGAGCAGTCAGTGCTCTTAACTGCTGAGCCATCTCTCCAGCCCCATAAAATTATTTTTGTTGCTAATCCATAACTGTAATTTTACTACTGTATAACTGAAATTATTGCTGTGAATCATAATGTAAATATCTAATATGCAGGATATGTGATATATGACCCCAAAGTGATCGTGACCCACAGTTTGAGAACCACTGGTCTAAAGACATGTTCTAGGGTAGTGCTTGGAATACCAAGAAAGAAAGGACAACTTCTAGAGATGTCTATTCTTCTCCAAAGAATAGTAAGGACAAGTTCTAGGCAAGAGCTTGAACAGAGTATCTCCACCTGAAGAACAATTTCCATCCCAGGGACTTTGGGTTTCGATGAAATTAGTGTCTTGATTCTAGCTCCACACGGTTGTTATTAAGAAGCTAGTTCTATTACCTAAGATTGATCTCGTAAATTGAGAAGTTAGATTGAGATAGTGAAGTGATTTAAATTATGATTTGAGAATAAACATCAACCTGTTGAACAAAATCCACGAAGGTAAATTTGGAGGGGGTGGCCTTCCTGTGACTTGAACTGTGCTCAGCTAGACTAGGGAGAAGGGCTGTGGTGTTTTGGTTTCTGATATCACCTAAAATTATTCTAGCCGAATTGCAATGCAAATTTTTTTTATTTGAAACACGCAAACTGTGCGTTTATAGCGAGACTACACTGGTATACTTAGAGATTTTGTTTAACAACCCTGCGTATCGTGAATCTGTATAAAAATAGTAATGAGTTAAAAAAAAATCAACAGGCTTACTGGAGAAGAGAGGACAATGTGGAGTTCTTGAATTCTTCTTTGGAAGCCAAATTTATTTTTATAAGCCTTTAGCAGAATACTGTTTGTTCTTGGGATAATTGGCTCCGGCTTTGTCTTTGTCTTTCAAATACGCTTTGACCAACGACCAGTTGAGGAGAATAGGATAAATGAAATTGGGAAATTAAGAAAGTGGGTATTTTTTTCTTCTTAAGATGAGAACAAGTCATGTGGAATCTTTTATTTTTCAGATAATTTTTAAGAACCCCTGCCTTTAACAGAGAGGTTTTGGTTAAGCGTTGTCACTATGGAGAGTGGGTAGGATTCTGAAGTCTTTAATGCGGTTCTACAAATGTAAGTCTGGCTGTTTAATCATGATGTTTCTGCAGAAATGAATCTCTGTGCCCACACGTCTCCCCCTTCTCTCATTTCTTTTAATGTCTTAGATGTGGACTAAGCCTTGGAACAGCCACTGCTAAGTGTTTCCACATTGGAAAAATTCAAGAGCTTGGCTGGGTATAATTCTGACTTTAGAGGAGGGAATTATTTGTCCCTTAAAGCTGCATTAGAACTCATATACTGTATTTGCTATTTGGACCTAAGTGGCCTACACCAAACAAAAGAAAACAAAACAACTCAAACAAACTGGAAGAAGACCAGTTACTGAAAGAACGGATCATTTCTTAAGAGAATGCATTGAACAGTATTGTCACTGATCCAGTCATTGCTGTAGGACTTGCCAGCTGAGGCATCCAGTGCTCTTGTCAGGCCCTCTGTGTACCGTCAATTCGTGGTTATCATTCCTCTCATTTCTGAAGATAACATTTATCTAGAGGATTTCAGGTCCTGGCCATAGATGGGGCTTGAATAGGAACACACTTCAGTACTCCTGAGAGTTTTGGAATACTTGTCCTTTTTCCTTCCCCAGTTAACAGGAATGACTTCATTTTAATCAGAATTTAAATCTGATGTCTTATTGAAAATTTTTAGACTCTTCTTCAAGGAAGATTTAAAAAAAAAAAACAGGGAAATTACTTTTGGGGTAGACATTCTTGTTTTCTGTACATGCTTGTGACAACTGTACTTAGAGTTGAGAGTAACACTTATTCAGAGAGCGTTACTTAAATACATCATTTAAAAACAAACAAACAGGGCTGGAGAGATGGCTGCTCTTCCAGAGGTCCTGAGTTCAATTCCCAGCAACCACAACGGTGGCTCACAACCATCTGTAATGGGGTCTGATGCCCTCTTCTGGTATGTCTGAAGAGAGCAATGGTGAATACGTAAAATTTAAAACAAAAACAAACAAACCCTACAAAAGCCAGAACCTAGTGTAACACATACCTAGGGATAAGTATGGTTTTTCTTCACTATTTTAGAAGCTCTGTGAGTGATCATCTTGCTTAATGAATCACAAGATCATGGAGGTGTAACAGTTTTGGCAAGTTCACTGTTCTATGAATTTGTAGACTAAATAAATATATTACTCCTTTGCTTCATCCAGGACATGTCATAATCCTTTAAAAATCACAATTAGTACTGTTATAAAATTGGCTGATGGGAAATGACACATCAGGTTTATCTTTTTTGGGTTTCATGTTTTGTTTGAGGATGTTAGAGTTGACCCAGTCCTGCTTCACCACTCAGGCAGGAGCCCTTTTTCTCCTCCCGCTAACACATGGAGTAACTTTGGTTGATAGGACTGAAAGTCACAAACACAGATGGCTTGGCTGGGTGATGTGCAAAGAAACGAGATGGGCAAGCTGTTGGGAGATATGAGGTAAATATCTAGACAATTCAACTCTTTTTTTCTTCTAGTTTCAGAACTGGTTAGAAAGGAATTGGTTTAGCGATATCCTAATTACCTGATGGAATTGTTCATTCGCCTTTCAAAACAATTAAAATTTACTTTCTTGATATGATATAGGAAAATAAAATGAGACCTCGTGAGAGTGATAGACTTTCAGGTGGCGAAGTGTTGAATGTGTACACATGCATGTGTGGATGTGTGCGAGTACATGCGTGCATGCACATGTATGTATTGTAACTTTTTTCCCCTTTCCTTTTTCATTTTGATATTTCTCTCTATTGAGGCTAGTTTTTGTTGGTTTGTTTGTTTGTTTGTTTTTTTAAAGAAAAGTGGGGGGAGATGGCTCAGTGGAGAACTGACTGCTCTTCCAGAGGTCCTGAGTTCAATTCTCAGAAACCATGGCTCACAACCATCTGTAATGGGATAGGATGCCCTCTTCTGGTGTGTCTGAAGACAGCTACAGTGTACTCACACATATAAAATAAATAAATCAAAAAATAAAAAGAAAGAAAAGAAAAGAAAAGTGGACACAGGCCAAGCATAGTGGTGTGTACTTATAATTCTAGCACTTGTGAACCTAGGCAGAAGGATTTTGAATTCAGTGCCAGCACAGACAGGCTAATGAGAGCCTGTCTTAGAGTAAAAACAAACAATAAACAAAAGGAAGAAGGCTGGGGCTAGGGCTGAGTGGTAGTGCGCTTGCTCTGGGTTCTACGTTTGATCTGTGGTTTTATAAAAAGAAAAAAGGAAAAGTATACAACACTAAACCTATAAATGTCTGACGTCTTGGTGCCTCATCCCTAAGAGTCAGCATTGGTATTGGTTTGCTGAATTTGTTAACTCACTGTGGAGGCTTCACTTGAGGTCTCATGAGTAAGACCCCCAGGAACTGAAGAAGTGAGCCGAATAGAGAGAACAGGTTCTTGGATTTACTCAGGTTATATAGCTTGAAGCAAAATTCTTAGTTTCTCTGATCCTCATCTATAAACTAGGAATAAAATCTAATTCAAAGCAATGGAAGAATTAGAAATCCCTCACGTTGAGTGCTCTCTGGATTGCTAAAGCCTCAAGGAATGCTTCTCCTTTCAGGTAGATTTCCAATAATTATGAACTCTTTTTGTAAATGAACCAATATTTGACTGATACTTTCAGAACAATGTATAAGATCTTTCTGAACTCGGAGAGCTGTAAAAACTGAAAGACAAACAGCACCTGAAAGAGGGTCTGGAAGTAAACAATGGCCTTGTAGGACTGCACGTGGGGAAGGCTTTGTCAATCAAAGTCAAGATTCAGGGCCTGGTCAGAGCAGAAGCTTTGAAAACGCCATGAGGTGGATGGGGGAGGGATCTGTTGACTTGCTGCCTACGAGACTTTTTTATGCAGTGTTCAGGGTTCCTTTATAGCTTTAGAGCCAGTTTCTTAGTCTTAACTCTGCATTGGCATTCGTTTAGGTCAGGGAGATGATGATACAGAGAATGATCTGTGGGTTGCAGGATGTTTGAATGGCATCCCTGGTTCCTGTGTAATGGTGCTAGTAAGTAGCTTTGGATAACACTCTGTCCTCCATGTTGTGACAATCCAAAATGTCTACACTTTGCTTAATGTAGTTTGTTTGTTTGGAGGGTTCTATAATTGAGGACTACTGTTAAGGGATTGTAATTATGTAGTGAATTCCACAAACTCTACCTAATAAGGAATTAAGGGACAGACAGTATCAACAAAAGGTTTGATACTTTATTGGGTTGTGTATTTTGTGACTTTGTTTTCAAAGTTATGGATGGCAAGATGTTGGAAATTGTACTAGAGGAGGCAGCATGGACTTGTAAATCTCTCAACTCAATCCCTACAGGCTTGAGCCTGTGATTTGACCACACATATAGTAGTAGCGAGAAGGGATGTGAGCTGGGGGGCAGACCTCAGCCTTGGAGATGAGAGGCATTTGCCAGTGTCATAAACGCTGACCTAAAGTCCCTAAACAGTTCATCAAGGGTTTTAGAAGAACCATTGATGGAAAAGTATGTATATTTAAGTGTGTGTGTGTGTGTGTGTGTGTGTGTGTGTGTGTATTGAGACTTTTCTTTCTGAGGTGCAGTTCTTCAGGTGTACCCATCCCCCAACTTTGAACCTCAAGTTGCTTTCTGACAGGTACTTGGTGAATAATCAGTTATTATCATTGCTTAAATGCTGTATTTATAGGTCTTAAGGAATTGATCAGAAAGAGATTCAAAGGAAAAATCCAGGCATTGTGTTTAATCCTTTAAAAGCCCACATGTGTGCAAAGACTTGCTCCCATATAAAAATAGTAGTGAAATGAGGAGGAGGGAGGCCCTCTAGTCAGAGACTGGGTGGGTGGAGTTGAGCCTGCCTGAGCTCCCTTTGTCTTCAGCAGGCCAGGCAGTTTTCTAAATTAATTAATTAATTTTTAAAAGATGTCCTAACCTTGCAGATACAGACTGTAGAATTTCTTCTATCGTTGTCCATTGAATAAAATTTAGACTATATTGAGAGTGGTCCAGCTTTTAGCAGGAGCAAAAAACCAGGACTCTACTGAGTTACCTTCAGGACTTCCATGGTGACAAGGACTGGAGCGGTGGAAGGGTGTGGACACTGACAGCTGTTGCCTCGGTGACTTTGCATTTGTTATCCACTGCAGCCCTGGTGGACAGCTCTTAGTCCTCTTGTATTTTGATTTTCTTGAATAAACTCTCCTGTCTACCTTAGGATCGGGTAGACAGCATGCATGTAGTTTACCTTGCTATCATTTTCTGCTAGTCGTTCACCGTCATTATTGAAACATGTGCCCTGTTCATGGCTCCGTGGTGTCACATGATGCCCTGGTTTGTTCCTGGATCCCATTAGGGATGCTGTGTTCTTTGCTTGCTCTGTGTTCTGATTTGGAGAGCAGTAATCTCTCCCTTTCTTCTTTGATAGTGTTGTCAGGAGTTCTGTCGGGTATTTGTAGTTGTCCTTTCACTGGGATTAGAGGGGTCATCTCTGATGATTAGAATAAGGTCACAGGCTTTGAGGACAGTCACAGAGGCCAAGTGCTGCTTTCTTCACATCCCTTCAAGTGCAGGCTATGAACTCGATGGGTTCCCCAGTCACCTGCCAAAAGCCATGATTGACAGGTCATGACTGACAGGTTTTTCCACTTGAACTTAAAACAAGCAAAAAAAACAAAACAAAAAACCATAAACAGTTGTCCTTCCCTTACCTGCTGCACTCTGAGAAAGTCTCTGTGAAGCTCCAGACTGGGTGGTGACTTAGTGCCTTAGCCTCACCTCCGTAAGAGTCAAGTAGCACGGGAGCTTATTTGGAATTCTTCTGCATGGGAGGGACATTTGTCTTTTCCCCCATTCGTTTATTTATTAAATTGGTGTGGTGGTACACACCCATAACTTAGCACTAGGACATGGGCATAGGAAGATCAGAAATTCAGGGTTAGCCTCAGCTATGTTGTGAGTCAAAGGTCAGCCTGGACTGCACAGACCCTGTCTCCCTTCCCTCCCACTAATAAATTATGCCTCTGTGGAGTTATGGATGGTTATTTTGTACTTTGGTTATAATATACTATTTCTCTTTGGTGTGGCTTTAGCCACTAGGAACTCTATGTTCTCTATATGGCTATATGTCCCGTTAGTGGCATGTCTGTCATTAAGATTTTGTTTTTTTAAGCACCACATTATTTTATGACTCTAGGGAATGCTTTTTGTGCCCTTTTAACAGTTTTTCTTTTCTTTTTTTTCTCTCTCTCTCTCCTTTTTTTTCTTTCTTTTCTTTTTTTTTTCCTTTTTCTTTTTTTTTTTTTTGGATTTTAGACACAGGGTTTCTCTGTGTAGCCCTGGCTGTCTTGGAACTCACTCTGTAGACCAGACTGGCCTTGAACTCAGAAATTCACCTGCCTCTGCCTCCCAAGTTCTGGGATTAAAGGCATGCGCCACCACTGCCCGGCTTAACATTTTTTCTTAATGGGAGTGACCCAAAGGTTAAGGTTTGGGTTTTAACTTCATAATCAATAATTTTTCCTACTTGAAGGAATAAGTTGTCTCTTACTTACATCATGAGCTGGATTGCTTTATCAACTTGATACAAGCTAATGTCATCTGAGAGGGGGGACCCCCAATTAAAATGCCTCTGCACGATTGGCCTATAGAATTTTCAATCTCCTCCTGTTGCCTCTCCCCAGGTGGACTGCAGGCAAGACTGTAGGACAATTTCTTAATTAGTGATTGATGGGGGAGAGGGCCCTGCCCTGTGGATGGTATCACTGCCCTGGGCTGGTGATTTAAGTTCCTGTCTTGACTTCCTTTGATGATGAACAGTGATATGGAAGTATAAACCAAACAAACTCTTCCCCAGCTTGCTTTTGGTTTGTCATGGTGTTTCATCACAGTAATGATAACCCTAATTAAGATATATGAATATACCAGAGTATTTAGGTAACAGAGTTGTTAATAGCTTTATATACACATGCTTAATATTAATTCATGCACAGTGTTTGGACACTGAAACATATCTTCTGATTTCTGTTTCCAGGTCCTCCTATGGCCCTTGTGTATACATGCTTAATGAATAAACCAGTGTTTGGAAGATTGAGCCACTATGAACTCTTATGGAGGCTTTATTAGGACTTGTGTCTATTTTCTTTGATCTGATGCATTTAAATTAATGGTCTCTCCTAAAAGCCACAAAGAACTATGAAGGGCTATAGTTGAGTGAATATTGACTTCTTCAATAAAATCTGTTGTCCGCCTAATTAAATGTGTATCGATAGACAAGAGTTTTCTTCCCTAAACATTTTGTTTTCGAATTATCGTGAATCACATAACATTGGCTTCCATCATGTCAGCTAACTGAGAACCCAGTATAGGAAGAGAATCCCAAGCCAAGTACAAATAGAAAATAGCCATGTAATAGACAAGCTTTGGCCATCATGTCATTGTTTCTTACGCAATCTCCATAGCTTATAAAGGAGGTTTTTAGTGTGAGATTGCCAGTGGGAGTAAATGATTAAGAGGATACACATTTGGAACTTTATAGAATTAAGATTCAGGGAAGAGGGGGCTGGAGAGATGGCTCAGTGGTTAAGAGCACCGACTGCTCTTCCGGAGGTCCTGAGTTCAATTCCCAGCAACCACATGGTGGCTCACAACCATCTGTAATGGGATCTGACGCCCTCTTCTGGTGCGTCTGAAGACAACTACAGTGTACTCATATACATAAAATACATAAATAAATCTTTAAAAAAAAAATAAAGTTTGAGTCGGGCGGTGGTGGCGCATGCCTTTAAAAAAAAAAAAAAAGATTCAGGGAAGAATAACCTTTTGACATCACTTGTCTGCACAGTCTTTTGGAACAAGATCCCATGTGGAAATAAGATGGTGACATTAAACACTGCCAAGGCAGCATGGAGCCTTACAGCTGGAAGATGGTTGAGAGTGCTTGCTGTCAGTGGCTACTGTTCTATAGCAGCTGTACAAATGGAACATATACTTTTATTGGTAATTTTTTACTTTGTTGAGAGAAAGCATATGCGCCTGGCAGTAGATACCAACACCTATGTAAATTATTAATGCTCTCTTTGTATTGGAAGGTTTTGTTTTTTTGTTTTTTTTTGTTTTTAACCACAGCATGTAGTTCTTTTATGGATTCTGATGTTATGGGAATAAGTAATCTTCATCATTTTTCCAAAATGAGGCTGGAACATTAAACAAAGGGCTATAGGATGGGTTTGAGAAGCAGAAGTACTTCTGACACTCAGTACATTCCTCACTCTGATCTTTTCCGGAGTGACATTTCATCTGTCCTCTCTAGGAAGTTGATCTGGTTCCTGTCCTCCAATTGACCAGCACCTAGAATGTCAACAAAATGACTCATCTGCAACATCCTGTCCTTTTCTGGAGAGAACTGTTTGCTTTTGGAAAATGTAGAGCTTACCTCTGTGGAAAAACCCCAAAGCATTGTTTCAATACAGGTTTCTTTAAGGGATGCCTTCTGATCTCTTCTCCTTGTTTCTTTTTTCTCTTCCTCCTTCTCTTCCTCTTTTTTTTTTTTTTTTTTTTGAGGGGCCAGAATGGGTTGATAATTGAACTCAGGGCCTTACATATTCTTACTAAGTGTTCTATGTGAGCTCTATCCCAGCCCCTCTTGTGATTTGTTTTGGTTCTTCCTGTGTCCTCTGTGTAAACAAAGAGATTGAGGCTTTAGGAGTGGGAGAAGCTGTGGTGCTTCTGGAAACTCAAGGTGAGGAGGAGCTGAGATCTCGAAGCTGCTCAGTGATAATCATGATCTCTCAGTGACACACGTCGAGGTCCTGGGTTTTGATGTCTTTGACTTTAATGCCGGTGCTTGGGAGGCAGAAGCTGGCAGGTTCTCTGAGTTCCAGCCAGCCCAAGCTGCTGTCTTAGTTACTGATATGTCGCTGGGAAGAGACACCATAACTGTTCAGCTTATAAAACAAAGCATTTAATTTGGGGCTTGCTTTACAGTTTCTAAGGGTTAGTCCAGAATCATCACGATGGGAAAGATGGCCAAAGGCTGGTGTGGTGCTGCAGCAGTAGCTGAGAGCTCACATCTGATCCCCAAGTTGCAGGGAGAAAGAGTGAGACCAGGCTTGGTGTGGGCTTTTGAAACCTCAAAGCCCGACCCCAATGATATACCTCCTCCCACAAGACCACACCTCCTAATCCCTCCTAAACAGTCCACCAACTGGAAACTAAGCATTCAAACAAATGTGAGTCTGGGGAAGCCATTGTCATTCAAATCACCATAGCTACAAAGGGAGTTCTAGACCTTGTGTTATAGTGATACCTGTCTCAAAAAACAAAAAATAAAGATTTTGGTGGGTGTCTTAGTTAAGATTTCATTGCTCTGAAGAGACACCACCACCAAGGCAACTCTTACAAAGAAAGACATTTAATTGGGGCTAGCATGTAATTCAGTCAGAGGTTTAGTTCATTATCCTCATGGTAGGAAGCATAGCAGCATGCAGGCAGACATGGTGCTGAAAAAGCTGACGGTTTGATATCTTGATCTGCAGGCAGCAGAAGGAGACTGTGTTTATACTGGGCGAAGCCTGAACATAGGAGACCTCAAAGCCTGTCCCCACAGTGACACACTTTCTCCAACAAGACCACCTTTCCTAATAGTGCCACTTTCTGTGGGCCAAGCATCCAAACACATGAGTCTGTAGGGCCCATATCTATTCAAGCCACCACAACTAGGTTCAGGAAATGTGTGATTTATTATTTTTGTGAGTGTATATTCCATGTTTTCTTTACTGTGATACAGAATGTCTACAATGAATAAAAATCCTTATTTAGTAATTTCAGTATTAAAGAATATATAGTTCCCTTTTTTCTACATTGTTCTTGCTTTGTTTTTCAAAGAGGAAACCCTCTCAATTCTCAAAGCAAGCTACTGTGTCTTGGGAAGGAGAGGCATAGGGTATACACTTTTCTTGTGAAATCATGAACACTCTTTGAGGTTTGAATAGGTGTTAACACTGGGTGCGGAGGAAGTCAGGGAAGGCACAGCCAGGGGAAGGAAAGAAAAGATGGTGTGAGTTTTCTTTTCATAAGGTATCTTGAAAGACAGTTTGCAGCATCTGTACACATGATAGTCTCAGTACCTTCCACAGGTCTCTTTCACCTCTTAGGTTCTGATTTTCATGGTCCTGCTAATGGGCTCCTACACTGCTCTTCCACAATAAGAAGTGCTCCATTTACAGAAGAGTGACTCGAGGTTAGCCGTGAAACACTGCTCTGTCAAATATGCTCTCTGCATTTGTGAGCCAATTTGCTCTCTCTTCCTTAGAATCAAACCTTTCTCTTCCCTTCCTTTCAACTTTCTGGGAGAAGTTAGGTTTTTCTCATTATACTTCACACTATGCAGCCCCTGGCTCACATAGGCACTCAGAGACGGAGAGAAATTGGAGATGAACACAGTATTTGAAGCCCTGTTGAAATGTTCAGGGTTTGGGGGACTGAGTAGTTTGTAACAGAATGGGAATTAGCCAAGTAATTGGGCTACTGAGGAACAGGGGTTAGAGTTTCTCCAGGCAGTGGATGACTATAACTTCAAAGATGCAATTGAAAATTAAACGAGGGACTGGAGAGATGGCTCAGTGATTAAGAGCACTGGCTGCTCTAAGAGTTCCTGAGTTCAATTCCCAGCAACCACATGGTGACTCGCAACCATCTAAAATGGAGTCTGATGCCCTCCTCTGGCAAGCAGGGGTACATGCAGATAGAACACTCATAAAAATAAAATAAAATAAAATAAAATAAAATAAAATAAAATAAATAAATCTTAAAAAAAAAAGAAAATTGGACTGGTGAGATGGCTCAGCAGTTAAAGAGCACTGATTGCTCTTCTGGAGGTCATGAGTTCAAATCCCAGCAACCACATGGTGGTTCACAACCATTCGTAATGAGATCTGATGCCCTCTTATAGGGTGTCTGAAGACAGTGACAGTGTACTTACATATAATAAATAAATAAAAAACCTCTGGGCTGGAGTGAAAGGGGTTGGAGCAAGAGGGAGAAAGGAAAGGGAAAAAAAAAACAAAGGAATTAAACAAATCCTGGTTGTACTTCTGTGTATGAAGTAATTAACAGACTCTGAATAGTTGTGGTATATGGCTCTTGTGTTTGTGTGTGTGGGTGTGTATGTGTGTGTGTATACACCTGTCTGTGCAGGGGCACACACCTGTTTCTGAGCATATGGAGGAGGCCAGAGGTCTACCACAGATGTCCTCTTGCATCACTCTCAATTTCTGAGAAGGGGTTCCTTGCTGACCCTAAAGCTCACAGAGTTGTGCAGATGCGAGCTGCTTGGCATTTACACTGGTGGAAGAGGTCTGAATTCAGGTTAAGGCTCCTGCAGAAGCCATTTACTCAGTAAGGCATCTCCCAAGCCCAGGACTGCTGCTACTACTGTTTCTTCAAATAAGATGACTCTACCTTGTGTTCTTTATCATAGCCTAATGGTGCCTTTGTGTCTTTGCTGTAGTCCACTTAAGGGAGAGTGAGCCAGCAAACGTTGGCAGTTGATTTATGAATCATTTATGGGTTTGAATCCTCAGCGGTGTGAGGGCAGAGACGAGAATATTTGGAGTTTCCTGTTGTCAGGCTGCTAGCTTGAATGTTTTCTTTCTTCCTTTCTTCCTTTTTCTCCCTATCTCTCTCTTTTTAAAAATGAAGTGTTGACTCTAACAATCTAATTAAGTGAAATTCAGGAATTATATGTTGAGTTGTTATGGTGTGTTTTTTTTCTTGGATTGAAAGCCCCTAATGAAGCTCTGGCTTGTGCTTTCTCTGTGCTCTGCCCCTTACCTCATCTGTATAACCAGGAGGAGGGGCATGAATGCTCTGACACTCAGGGTAAAATACAACAGGCTCCTAACGCATTTTGCTGAGAGTATTGGCTCCTCACTTGAATCTACAAGTTAACTAAAAGCATGAAAGGCTGGCATGCTGGCCTTCATTTGTGTGTATCTCCTTTATTTTGGGTCAGATTCCACTTTCACTCTGTGTAGGCATGTTCATATCTCAAGGAGTGTCTCTGTACATAACCTGTCTCATCTCTATTCAAGGCTGATACAGATGAGTCCAATCACTTGTGATTTTAAGAGCAAAGCAGGGCAGGACAGACCACTCTGGAAAAAGATGATAGCCACTGGAGATAGCACCTTGCAACAAAAGCAAGCAAACAAAACAAATTGGTCCTTTCAGGATATGACTGGATCGCAATGCAGAACTAGGCTCACACCTTGACCAGAATTGATTAATTATGAAGATGTTTTTACCAATTGGCCTCAATCATTCCTGTTTAAACCTAAATCTCTTATCAGTACCTAGGAAGACAAGTTTGGGAGTTCAAATCTCTTCTCTTTGCTTTTTGTCACTTGTATGTTCTAATTGACTGCATTGAGTCTGGGTACCTGAGGATCAGGCTTGAACTGATTGACTCTGAGGGACTGACATTGTTGACGTTTCACTGAGAACTTACATGTGATGTTCCACATCTACCTTCCAGAAGAACTATTTTCAAACAGCTTAAAGGAGCAACTGACTTGTTCAAGCTCCTGTTGCTTAGGAGTGGAATCTGAGGCTTGAAACCATGGCATAATAGCATACGTTTTAGTTGAAGTCAAAGTCACTGCGAAGAGGAAAAGCTGAACTAGAGAGAAGTTTCTGAGGTACAGAAGTCACAGTAGCACGGTGAGTGGCTAGCTGTGTGGAGTGAGACTGAAGGAGTAGGAAAGTTAATATTGACAGCAGATCTGCAGTGGGAATAACAAGAATAAACAGTAGGCTCTGCCCATGCATGAGTTCAGCCAGTAGTCTCCAGTCAGTGTCCATTTTGTGTTTTGGTCTAGCAAAGAGCTGTCAATCAAAGTGTTCTCTAGTTGTGAGCACGAGGCTTTGCTGTCAAACCTCTGTCCAGCATAGCAGCAGCAATGTTCATCCTGAGTGCAGCCTAAACCCCCACATCCTGAGTCTCATTGCCCTTGCATGCAGCTGATGAACGGTTGCCTTTCATGATATCACAGCAATGATCCCTGATGAGCTGATTCTCCATGGGAAGGACCACATTTTTTTTCTGATCAAATTCAGAACATCGGGGAGTCGATGGAGCTCAGGATGAGCAGTTGTGGTATTCTGAAAGTGATTCTCTGGCTTTGACCATGAAGCAAGGGGACCTTGGGAAGGATGCAGGGTAATCGGCATCCTTCAGTGGCAGGACGTGTTCTTCAGGTAGGGTCTCAGTCTCACTGACCTTATTCCTTCTCTGCATCCCTCAATGTCTGACTATGCCTTTTGGATTTGTAGGCATACAAAGCAGGTGATCCACTCTCTGGACACCACAAAGGGTAACAGTTGACACCCATCACAAAGGACAGGTTGCAAGAGAAAAGCACTAGGAATGAATTTGACGGGAGTGTTCCTTGACGGAAGAGTCTTCAGAATTAAGGCCTCTAAATCCTAGGGAAAATACCATCCTTAAATTTTACTTTAAAAATTTCACAAAACCAAATTTCAGTCTATCTAACTATGTATCATCTATCACTCTATTGTGTCGTGTGTGTGTGTGTGTGTGTGCGTGTGTGCATTCTCATGCCATGGTATACGTGTTGTCGTCAGAGGACATCTTTCTGGATTCAATTCTCTCCTCTCACCATGTAGATTCGAAGGCTTAACTTTAGATCAACATTTCTGGTAGCGTGTGTGTGTGTGTGTGTGTGTGTGTGTGTGTGTGTGTGTAAAATGATCCTGTTGACTGCCCTAGGGTTTATTGTGGGAATCCTACTAAGTATCATTGGCTAGAATTATTCTCCCATTTCTTGCTTTAAAGCCACTAAATGCAGAGTAGTAACTCTTTCTTATACCTTTAGTTAAAGAACAAACCACCTGGTTTACCTAGTACAGTACATTGGAAGGACCATTTGCTTTTCCCTCCTTTCTTGCCCCTAGCAAATATTTCCTCCTAGAGGAGTCAGCTGCAGCATTCTGTCCTGAGGGAACTTAACTGAAGCAGATAATTGTTGGGGTGGGGATTTAGTCAGGTGAGAAGGCTGCTTGCCCCAACATATATGAAACCTTGCACTCAGCACTGCTTGAAACAGATGTTTTTGTTTTAAGGCACATGCCTGTAATTCTAGCACTCTGGTAAGTGGACACAGGAAGATCAGAAGTGCAAGGGCGTCCTTGTGAGGCCAACCAATGTGGACCATGTGAGATCTTGACTTAAGAGACGAAAGCTAGGTATGGTGATGTATGTCTTTAATTCCAGCAGAGATGGATGGCACTGAGTTCCAGGACAACCTAGTTCCAGGACAGCTAGGGCTATACAAACAAACAAACACCAAAAACCAACAAAACAAAGCAAATAGCCCAAACAAACAAATAGACAAGAGTTAGGGAGAAGGAAGACCTACTAAAAAAAGGAAATAAATTTATACTTCCCAATAAAAGCATGAATAAATAGGAGTGGGTAGTTGTATTTGGGAAATATATATGTTAGTGGAGTACCTACCACCAGAAATGTCCTGGGAGGAGAAGTAGGTGTTCTCTCATGACAAGAAGCATGTCCCTTTTCTTAAAAATCCATCCATAGGCCATCTTTGCACATTATGCACACATTTCCTTGACAATACTCTTCTGGAAGGAGACGTAGCATCTAAGTGGCTCCTGAAATCCAGTTCCATTTCCTAAGAGAATTTTAATGCACCTTGAGAGGCAGCTAACTCTTTTCTCTCCTGTCACTCTGATGAGGATCACAGCACTGTTTAGCTCAGTCACCTTCTATGTAGTAGCAGACCACGAGTATGACAGATAGCCATGAGCTGAAAAATCTCTTTCTACTAGGGCTAGCGGCAGCTTAACTCTTCAAAGTGATGCGGATGTAAAACTGCCATGCTGCTTGTTAGGTAAAAAATACTACAGCCAAACGTGTGTAGTAAGTACTTAACGGACATAATGAGAAAGAAGGGCTGTGTTATTACTGTATGTCGTCATTGTACTGTACATTTTATTATTAGAGTGTGCTCTGTCCAAAAAAGATAGACGGTGATGACAAAAACCCTCACGAAATCAAAGCGCCTTTCATGGCAAGCAGCATGCTGCTGGCTGGTGGCAGTTTCCTGTGTTTCGTGTTTACCAATCTCTTGACTTTGTTAAGAGGCCATGTCCAGTGGTTGACTGTGCTGTTGAGGTTTGTGTAAGTGCCCACTATGATGTTGACACAAAAAGAAAGTTGTGTAAGATATCAGAACATGTTCCTGTTGTTAAGTGATTCAGGACTATGGGGCAAATGGCCTGGTCCTCTGTTCACTGTTTTAGCTTAGGCCTGCTGTCATCTGTCTCCATCTCCAACTTCCTCTTCCAGAAAATTTCTATACTCTGATAAGTGCATTTAATTTCCATGACTCTCTTGTGGCCAAATCCACCACCATTTTTATTTTATTTACTTTATGTATATGGGCATTTTGTCTGAATATAGGTCTATGTCTTTGGAGAACACTGAATCCTCTAGGGCTGGAGTTACAGACAGTTATGAACCTTCAGGTGGGTGCTGGAGGTTGAACCTGGTCCTCTGCAAGACCAGCCAGTGAGCTTAACCAATGAGCTGTCTTTCTAGCCCCATCATATAGCATCTTTATCTTTGGTGTATCAGATGCCACTGTGGCCTTTCAGCTTCCAGTGGAGGTGTGATGGTTAACTTCTCAACCAATATTTAAATGAGCAGGGGTCTGTGTTCACCCTGGGGTGTTTCTTTTGTGTACCACAAATGTCACTTAGAAGATAAATGCCAGGTCACATACTCATTTTGGGACAATTTCTTTCCCCAAAGATCTTGTATTCAGCAGTACTTAGCAGTTGAGTGTTGGCCTACAGGTTGCCTTTATTGTGTAACCACTCATTACAGTCTGTGTAATGTCTTACGACTTGGGGATGTGAGTTGGGGTTAGGGCCCTAGCATAACAAAAGGCAAAAGGAAAGTTCTTTCTTGGGGCTCCATAAGTAAAGCTGATTTTCTTCTCTGGTATTGAACTTTGGGCAGATGGCATTTGGAGCCTGGTGAAAGCTGTACTTCTGTGTTGTTTTTTAATAAGCTTTATCAAGGCACCAAAATGCCAAAAGATAGGCTTCTTTCCAGGGTAGAGGACTGAGGAGGAAAGGGAACAGTAGGAAACTTGCAGCTCTGAGGACTTTCCCTTGAGTACACTATTCCTGATTCTGTCGTTTCTAAGTCTTCTTTTCCTTCTCCTTCATAAATATAACATGTTAAATTTTAAAATGTGGAACAAAATTGTTCCCAGTGTTCTGCTGAATTGATTGTAATTTTAAATTGCCCCTGATGTTCTCTCTCTCCCCCTGCCTCCCTTTAGAGCCCCTGATGCTGAGACATGTTTGCTAATGCAGTAAAGTCCAGAGAAGAAAAGAACTCTCAGTACTAGTCTGCTATAAATGTCTCCTTAGGGCAGTCTACTATCTATTTGAAGAAACTCATTGACATGTATAGAAAGAAAAGCTTGTCTAGAAAATGTACAGCCTGGTAGAGTTCTCCCTAGGTTTCCTTTCTCTTCTCCTTATTCCTGTTCATACAGAAGGTGGACAGTCCTTGGTCAGGTTTGGTCCTGATCCTGAAGACAGCACCTTCAGGGAGGGCATGGGAAATGTTTGGTATTTCTTCACCTATAGGGTAGGGGAGAGCCTTATATCATATTATTAAAAACCAAACAAAACAAAACCAAACAACAAAAACAAATACCCCAAACCTCTACCATCAGAGAGAATTAGGAAGACCTTTTGGTCTTAGCTTGGAATGTTAGCTAGGACTGTGTTTTAGTTCCTTGAGTAATTGCCTAGCTGCATGAGACTGTATGTTCATTAAAAACAATTGCAAAGCTAATGAAAAAAAAAAAGGTAGATAAGCCTGAGTTAACCAAAGATGAAGTTACCAGAATGTTCACTACCTAGCAGCTATATTAAAGATGTAAGTTTTTACACTGCGTATGGTAGTAAATGCCTATAGTCTGGAGGCAGGATCAGCGGGAGTTCAAGGTCATTTTCAGTGACACAATAAATTCAAGACTAGCTTGGGATATATGAGACTGTCACAAAAAGTGTCTCTATATCTATCTATCTATCTATCTATCTGTCTGTCTGTCTGTCTGTCTGTCTGTCTGTCTTTAATGGAGAAAATTTTCTCTTCAAAAGCTAATCAGAAAGCTAAACTAAGATGGAAATTTACTTCAATATCTTTTCTCATCCAAGTGACCAAGTGTTTTGATTGCAATGAATTTGGACCACGTGAACTTGCTGTTGTAATGGGTCGAAAACCATCAAGTTCACATTTTGACCCACAGCACCTGTTAAGGAAATAGATGCAGGAAGTTTGGCAGCTAACTAATCTTCTTTCCATCCTTGAAGTTAGTAGGGAAGTGAGGCAGAACTCTTTTATGTAAATATTGCTTTCCTTTCTTCTTTTGAAAAGTTAATAAATACAAGGATATAAAGGAGATTGGCAAGTCTGGGAGACTTTTGAGGAGTGAGCAGAGAACAAGACAGTTGAAATACCAGTTCTTAAAACTGAACAGTTTCCCCTGGATTTGGACAGGAGGTTACAGTGGAGACAGCTCTGGGAAAATGAAGGCATTTGTTTGCTGGTCCTTTGTCTTAGTTATCCAAGTCACATTGTGCTGTCCCTGAGGAGCGTGAGCTGTGCTGTTTTTCACTGCAGTCCTGACATGCTTTAAAGAAAGCTGCTATATCTACTGCCCTTGATTGATGCTGCACCTAACAATAGCCCTTCTCTGTGAAACACTCCATTGATACGTTTAGAACTCATTACTGCTAACCAAACAGTGGTGGTTTTATTACTGTACTAATGGAGCCTGGTACTTGGAGGCTGGAGGCCAGGTGGGGGAAGGGAGCAAGAGGGCAGGACAAGTGAGTCCCTTTCCTCCATTAGTGATGTTCCCGGGAAGAGTACTCAGACTGATTCCAGTAAGACAATGTGATCTAGATACACTGCAGGGCCCGATGTGCACATGGAAGGATGCACTAAATGAATTATTTCTAGCAGGAAGGGGCATGAGCTTTCTCGATAAAGAGTCAGCAAGACAGCAGAGTTTTCTATGGTCTGTTCCAGGGAAGTCATTTGCTCTCCTAACAGTGCATGGAGTCTTAACAAATGAGTAGTGAAAGTTATGGACTCTGATGGACTCAGAATTAGGGTTTGCTTGGCAGACACCCACTGCAGGCCACAAGCCGGACTGAAGCAGCAGCCTGCCCTCTTTCGTGGTTTTATGATGTAATTGGCTCCCTTCTCCCCTCTGTCTCCCTTTGCCCCTTTTGACTTTACTCTTTTCTGTAGTGTTGCAGCCAGCTGTCACCTTTGATGTGATCACTGATGTTTTCTGCCATCTCACAGTTTGTGTCTCAGTATGGAGCATGATGTCTAGGCTTTTCTAAACCAGATGCAGGACCCATTCAGGTTACAGTGAGAGCTGGGAAGGTTTGAAATTCATTTTTGGTGAATTTGAGTTGTTCAAGTTCTGTAGCTTCTTGCCATCTCTTTCCTTTGTTACTGTCGAATGAAGATTGTTTTTTCTCTCCTGGCTTGGATATTGCTGATTCACACATTTATTATAGGCCATCATGATTACCTGGACACTTGCTGATTGTCACCTGCCATTTGGTTTGCGAACAGTTAGCTTCTACTTAGTAGTAGCTGCCTTTGCTCTTGAGGACCTGTGAGAATCAAGCATGGAAATGTTGTGTCCTTGAGATCCTCTCAGACTTGACCTCGTGTGTCTTAGGAATAGAAAAAGGTCATAAAGTCTAAGTAGAGGATACTGTGGATTCAGTGAGCTGAGGGTCTGTAGTACCTAGATCAATCTGAAATGTGCTGAGGAAGCCTGTAGCAGAGGTCTGAGCTGCACTCCCGTGTGGTAGCTGTAGTCAGTTTTGTTACTGTGTGGATGTGTGCAACCTCAGAGATCCTTCATTTCATTTGGAAATTCACTTCTCAGCTAGAGAGGAGTGGTAGTCATATGGGTTCTTTTCTTACAGCTCCGATTTGCATTCAGATCTGGCACACTCTGAGCAGGGATAGGTGATATCCTTTTAGATTATTTTTTTCAGTGGGCATGAAAACACTGAGCTTACTTTATAAGCTTGTGAGGACAAAATCCTAAGCATGTTTTGAAAAATGATTCACTCTACAAACATTATTGTTCTATTTTCTCTTCGGGTATGTTTCCATTAGAAGGCAGATTTGCTTGTTTATTTTTGAGGTGGAGGATACCAACGTTCAATTTAGGAGCACTCACCTCCTACCCCCTTTTAGTGATAGGGTTTTACTGTGTAATCCAGGCTATCTCTGAACCTGAGCTCCTGCCTCAGTCTCCCATAGATGTGCACCACTGCTCTCGTCCTGTTTCTATCTTACATACTCTATTCTTGTTCCAATATCAAGGGTATCAAGTCTGTTTCTAATGAGTCAATTTCAAATTCCATTTTATACTATAAAAGCCAGATGGGAAGATAATGCCACTATCGAACATTGAAGACTTCCAGAGAAATATTTTCTCATTAGTAAGAAGTTACTCCCTTAAAGACACCACCCAGTTGCTATGCATGGACTTTGCAGAGAAATATTTGCCACACTGTTTTAAACTAAAGTGTGTGTGTTCTCCATGGACGACAAGGGCAGCAGTATCCAGGCAAGTGTAACAGCAGAATTCAGATGCCCTCTTCTTGTTGGCAGCTCCTGTGAAGTTTCAAACAGGAAATGCATGGTCAGAGTTGGTCTGGCCAGGAGTTGGGGAAATCCCCGTTTGTTGGACCAACTCCAGGCATAGATGGAAGTAGAGCTTCTCAGGATTGCAACACTACTTGCTGGGAGATTGGTGAGTGGAGGGAAAGTCTTATTGGCATCCTGCTCAGTCCCCAGGGACACTTTGGATGGTTTTCCCAGTAGCCATAAAAGAAAGGAGAAGCCTTGTCTTCCTGGGACTCCTGTGAGTGCAGGAAAGGATGCTGGAGGATGGAAGGAGCCCTCCCAGACTAAAGCAAGGAAGGACTGAGTGTGTGTCACATTCCCAGAACTAGCTTGAGAGGGGGTGTTCCCTTATTTATTAAAGCAAGACTGGCAGATGGTGACAGTAACTAGTGACCTCTAGTTTTCATGGGGAGTGAATCTGTTTGCTGATGTCTGTAAGAAACCATGCCAGACCTCAACCCTCACTAGAGAGGGTTGGCATGCTTAAAGTCTTGACTTGTATAATAGTTGAAGGACCAAGGCTGCAGTCAAATCCAATGGGCGTGGACTTCTTTCTGTGGCTCAGCTGCAGCCTCTATAAATACATCACAGTTGGAAGTGCCTGAATCCATGGTCATTCACGCTGACTTTCATCCAAGCTAATGCTGTCATAGGTCTAGGATCTTGAAGAAGTGTTGAATGGGATTAGATTTTAGCAGCTATATTTAACCTTTAATTTTACCTTATCGAGATGAGTTTTAATTTCCCAAGTGATATAGCCAGGGCATGAAATGTTGTGGATCAAGTAAGCAAGTGGAATGAAAAATACGCAACATAATAACTCCCTGAGTTATCCAGTGTGTCTCAGGTAATACGTTAGAGCAGACTGTGGTTTCTCCTTGTATAAATGTTCACTGGTCCAGATATAGACAGCGTGCCTCCACGACAGGCAGGAACAAGATCAGACTTGGATTTAAGATCTTGTGGTCCAGCTTCAGTGACTCAGATTTAGATTGTCCTTCCCGCATGGTGTGAATCTTTACTGTTCTGTCACTTGCCATCCTACACTCACCAGGGAATGCAAAGTTGATCAAGCAAACAAAATAAAAATGTCACACGGATCTGGCCTGAACATGCTTCCTTAAGATAAGTATAATGTAGGTGAGTTTAACCCAAGTTTTGATGATTTCAGCTTCTCTTCTGGTCCCTAGAAGGGTGCATGTTATTGTCTTAGTTGGGTTTAATAGCTATGAAGAGACACCATGACTACCATAGCTCTTATGAAGGCAAACACTTTTTAAAGATTTTTAAAAAAGATTTATTTATTTATTTTGTGCACATGAGTACACTGTAGCTGTCTTCAGATACACAAGTAGGGGGCATCGGATCCCATTACAGATGGTTGTGAGCCACCATGTGATTGCTAGGAATTGAACTCAGGACCTCTGGAAGAACAGTCAGCGCTCTTAACTGCTGAGCCATCTCTCCAGCCCAAGGCAAACACTTAACTTTGGGTTGGATTACAGTTTCAGAAGCTTAGTCCATTATCATCATGGTGGGAAGCATGGCAGCATGCAGGCAGACATGGTGCTGGAGAAGGAGTGAGAGTTTTACATCCTGATTGGCAGGCTGCAGGAAGTGAATGTCACACTGTACCTAGCTTGAGCATTTGAGACCTCAAAGCCCGCCCACTAGTGATGCACTTCCTCTAACAAAGCCACACCTACTCCAGCAAGGCCACATCTCCTAATAGTGCCACTCCCTATGAGTCTATGGGGGCCATTTTCTTTCAAACCACCGAAGTCAGTGATGAAGAAGTGACTGTTTAAAGGTTATATTGAACAGCAAGGTTCTGGCTCTTATCACAGAAGCTGGAGAGTTGGGTGGTGTTGTGTACTGAGAACACCTTTGGCTGTCTGTCAGCTGACTGTTAGGTGAGGAGTCAGCGTGGCAGGCTGACTCTGAGATGAGAACGTAGTGGAGAGTAGAGGTGGCTGGAGTGGTCAGGACCATTGGAGCTGTTGGGCGTGTGTGTATGGATAGATTTTCCTCCTGATCAGGGAACTTACCCAGAATCCTCAGAACCTGGGAGCCTAGAGCTAAGAGCTAAGCAGTGAAGGCAGAACTTAAGCAGGGAAAAGGCATTGTCAGCACCTAATGTGCCATTCTTTCTACTTGGTTCCTATCTTTCTGCTGCCTGCCTCTTTGGCATATACGCCTGTTTCACTGAGCATCAGTGAGCATCATTAGTAAACATATTAATCTGTAAAATTATAGATGGTTTTTAGGAAGCATTAGTGCATGGGGAAATCACTCATTTTTCTATTGTTTAATTTGGAGGATTTAGTTTTCCTCCCTTTTCCCCCTCCCATTTGTAGTATTTTTCTCTTACTGTCATGAAAGGTACAGTTTATAGCTATTCTTAAGTGCAATTCAGTGCATTAAATCTGTACATGTTGCTGTATAGCTATTATTACCATCCACGTGTAGAATGCTTCCATCTTTCCAAACAGAAGGACCTTCCCCATTGAGCATCAGCTCCTCATTTGTCCTCTGGACAGGTCCCCAGTAACTTCTCTTCCCAGTCCTATCCCTCAGCTTTTTCTCGAATAAGCAGCAGGTTGTATCCTTCGCATATGGCTTTGTAAGGTGCTTCTGTGTCATAGCATGTAAAAGAAGTTCATTCCTTTCTGAGGCTGAAAGCTGTTTCATTGTATGGATAAACCTCACTGTGTTCATGCATTCTTCTGCTGATGGACATGGACATGTTATTTGGCTATTGGGTACAATATAACTATGGACACTAGCATACAAGAATTAGTTTAAATGTCTATTTTCAATATTTTGAGTGTATTCTAGACCTACAGTTGTTGAATCACCAAGTAGGATAATGTTTAAATGTGGGTGCAAGGGGTGGGGATGTAGCCCACACTGACTTTAAACTTAAGATCCCCATGCCCTGGTACTAGGATAGCAGGTGTGTGTCACCTGTTTAACTTCTGTTCCCCACAGCAGCAATAACGCCTTACATTGTGGCCAGCAGTGTGGAGGGTTCCCATTTCTCTGTACACACTTTCAACACTTTTTGTCCCCCTTCTTCCTTTAAAGCCACCTACTGATTGTGGAGTGGCATATTATCACAATCTTGATTTGTATTTGTGCACGGACTGAAAAACTTTACTTGGCAATGACTTTACCTCCTGAGCTACCTTGCTGGCCCAAGAATCCTTAAATTTGAACATTGAAGCTGGGTGGTGATAGTGCACTCCTTTAGTACCAGAACTCAGAAGACAGCTGGATCTCTGAGTTTGAGACCAGTCCTGTCTAAAGAATGAGTTCCAGGATAGACAGGGCTACACAGAGAAATCCTATCTCAAAAACAAACAAACAAACAAACAAACCAAAAACCAAACAACAACAACAACAACAACAAAAGCAAGTGTAGCATGCCGTCAATTAACTGTCTAAAGATTTCTTTTTCTGGGCTTCATCTTGAAGTTGTCTTGTCAGATTAGAGTTTGAAGCAAGGATGTGAACATGGACTTGATTACTGAAAGACAAGGATAGGATTAAGACTGTAGATACCCGGAGGAGACTGGAGCTTCCTGTGGCCGATAAAGAGCCACTTAGTGAGCTTATTTGCTGGATGCTCCGAAATGTGGGGTGTGTCTGGCTGTAGAAGGCAAGTGTCTGGTGAGACAGAAATGGATTAGGTCAGTCATCGAGGCAGAGCCGTCAGTTTTTTATGCCTTCCCTGAGGCTCAGGCATTAAAAGTGGTTAGGAAGAACTAAGAAGGGGTCGGGAAAGCTTGAGCTCCATTAGCCCTTGTGTTAAAGCCAATTCTACTAAAAGGCCAATGAAGTGATAGTGTGAAAGGCCTGTGAAAAGGCATCTTGAAGAGCCCCGTTAACAGATATCTCAGATAGCGTGCTTGCTCAATATTGAAGAGAGAATCGTGAAACAAAAGAATGCTTATTTTAATTTTTCACATTCATCTACTCTGTTTGCTCACATGTATGTGTGTTTGCATGTCTGCCTACTCTCATGGTCCACAGCAGGCTGGTGAAGGGTGGAAAACATGCTTCAGGAGGATCCTAGGGACCAAGCTCAGGTTGTCATTGTCAGGCTTGGTGGCAAGTGCCAGAGCATCTCACTGGCCTGAGAACGCTTTCTGAAAAGACAAGCTTGATTGTAAGGAGGATTTTTCAGAATAGATAGAATGCCTAGCAGCAAAGTGAATTATGTGTAAAAAGTGAGTTACAAAAGCTAAGTGTTAGCCACGCACTTGGGAGGCAGAGGCAGGTGGATTTCTGAGTTTGAGAGTTCGAGGCTAGCCTGGTCTACAGAGTGAGTTCCAGGACAGCCAGGGCTACACAGAGAAACCCTGTCTCGAAAAACCAAACCAAAAAAAAAAAAAAAAAAAGAAAAAGAAAAAGCTAAGTGTTACTTAAAATGCAAGTTAGGGGAAAAAGAACATGCTTTTCCTTCTGAATAGGTTTTAACCTGCAATATCCATGACTGGATGCTGGCCTTACACTGAGGAGGTGAGGAGTGCTCTGTTCACTATGGTCATGTGGGTGTTGGTTTGATCTCATTAAGGTCTGAGATAGAGCTGACCAAACACATCTGAACCCTAATTGACAGACAGACAGATGTGCTCTGGGCCTCCAGCTCATCCTGTTGGTTGATTGTATGGAGATTTGCAGACTAGAACAAAGAGGAAGTAAGTTAAGTGGACCCTGGGGGCTTTGTCCATGGTGGTAGAATTGATGACAACACCTACCTACATATTTGGAAATTAACCCTCTCTCTTCCCCTCTTTCCTTCCTCCTCTCCCTTCCCTACCCCTTCCTCCTTTTCTGTCATGTAGTCCAGGCTAGCCTTGAATGTGATATGTAGGTGAGGATGACCTTGAACTCCCTATTCTCCTGTTTCCAACTCCCAAGTGATAGGATCACAGGCAAGCATCACTGCAAACAGCATAGAAGCTCAGCTGCTGGAAGTCATATAATTGGTTTCCCCTGTGAACATGAGTTTTAGCAGCCCGAGGCTGAGCCCAAGACTAAGAAAAAGGGTTTTCTGTTATGGCCCAGAGATGTCTAGTGTTGGTTACTTAAATCTTCCTGCTAGATGCATTATGTGTGTAGGAATCTTTTGGAAATATATAATAATGTAAGCATTGCTTTTAGGAGGTGTAATGGTGAAACTGATAAGATTAGAGTTGATAATTTCATTAGCCCATTTCATTTAATTTTCTTGAGCCTATTTCTTCGTTTTAAAAACTTGTTTTATGTAATAAGTGGTTTCCTACATGTATATCTGTGTACCACATGTGTGTCTGCTACCCATAGAGGCCAGAAGAAGGCATCTGATACCTTAGAACTAGAGTTTAAAAGTTGCCAGTCTCACTGTGGGTGCTGGGAATCAAACTTGGGTTCTCTGGAAGAACAGACAATGCTCTTAACCTCTGACTCATCTTTCCCCACACCCCCACTCCTTCTTTTAGAATTACTTAGGAACCTTGTCAACACATGGCTAGTTTCCATGAATTACTTTGGATTTTTAGCTACAGAATTGCAGGTTTCACCTGTACTCTTCAGTGATTTGCCTTGCTCCCAAGTACTGTCTTTTCAAGTACTTGGCCAATCACCAATTCCCTTCCTTCCTCTGTGACAGTGTCAGAAGTGGAGGCGGAGCTTGAGCTCCACCGCATCATGATTCTGTTTTTGGACAATTACTAACCTGCAGTCAAAATGTGAGGTCATTGAAATCAGTGCACGAGTGCCTTGAGAAACTAAGGTCTTGAGAAACTAAGGTATAATTCAGAGATGAAGAGAGTGTCCACAGGACCTGCAAAGGGTGAGGCTCTCAGTGGCTATGAAGTACGTGCAGTGTGCAATAGGGCTAATGGTAGGTAGTGGGTACATTCAAACTTCCCAGATTCTTCAAGTGGCTTGCTTCACATACTTCTGAGATTACTAAATTCACCTTGGAACTTGAACGAGTATGGCGTGGTTGGATTCTGTCATCAGCATGTCTTCCTATTGGTGGACTCTGGCTACTGCTGTGGAGCTAATTTCCTTTTATACTGGGTAAAATATGGGGAGTAGAGATGTATTACCATGAGTTGCTGTCACAGAAGTGCTGTAAACAGAAGTTCATAAAAAGCATTGGTGGCCTTGCTGTTTTGCATGCTGATCCCTTACTGTGGGTTTCTGTTTATGTATAATTATAGCATGAAGTAATTGCCGTTACCGCACCTGAGCTGGGATGCCTACTGCACTCAGGAACACTTAGGAAACAGGTAGTTTTATAGAGGAGGAAACAGGTTTTGGAGAGGTGAAAAGAAGCTGTCATAGGCTGTATGGGGTAGGTTTGAAATCACCGTTGCCAGTCTCACATGGTCTGAGCTCCTGAGATGGGGTTACACTGCACTGCTCATGGCTTTTTTGGAAGACATTCAGGGAAATTCAGGGAAAGTACATTCTTGTTGAGGCATGCTTTCCTAGCTATAAAGTTCTTACATTGTCTTGAGGCTGAATGAAACATCCTTCCCAGAAGCTGAGAGCTATCTTGGGACTCTCCCCCCACACACACACATTGCTGCTTGCTTAAATCTGGGTGTCCTGTTTGAAGAGATCACGTATGTTCCACACTCTTGTCTATTACTACCATGTTATTGCCTGAAGACCTGCCCCCCAGGAATAGGGATTGTCTGACACCCTGGATTCCAATCCCAACTAGATAAGAGTGTTGGTTTCTGTTTTTATGACAGAAGGTATACTGTAGGATCTTATTTATATGTAAAAAAAACCACCTACTTGATGGGCTGTTTTTAAAACTACTTTATTGAAGTATACGTTGTCATAAAACTCACTCACTTTAAAGTGTAATAGGTTTATAGAGTCGTGTCATTACCACCACAGTCTAATTTTAGAATATTTTCATTTCCCCCAGAGAAACGTTGCAACAGCTGTGTTAGCTCCTTTTTGAGATGGGATATCATCTACCCAGGCTGGCCTCCGATTCTCTTTAGCCTCAGAGTCCTCCCAATCCCTCCCACCTCTACCTCCCAAGTGCTGAGATTACAAGCGTGCATTGCTACGCTTGGCTCTCATTTTTAAACTTGACTTTTATGGTGCCCGATGATTTATTGCCAGAGGAAGAAATCATTTAAAAACTTAACTTTTATTCTAATCAAAGGTGACATACCCCAATGTCAGGCACTTTTTAAAATATTTTATGAAAATTAATTCATTTAATTCATGAACTCGAGTACTTTCTGAAATAAGTATGTTCATATTCTCGCTTTGCCCACCCCCATCTTACTGGATAGAACCCAGGGCCTGAGGCATGGGGGTTAGGTCCCTAATTGTCTTTTACTGAGCAGCACCCCATTTGGGTACACTTTATTTATTTTGGGTATTCTATAGATGAGGAAACAAAAAGATGGGCAAAGTAGCTGTCTTGGCTACTGCCACACGCTAGTAATGACAGGTAAGGGATGAAAACGTGTTTCTAAGTATGCTAAGGCCTCCAATAAGACCAGAGGGAATGGGGAAATGGCAGGCATTGGAGGAGGAAAGAGTTGAGCTAGTCTGATTCAAGAAATCAGTAATTGACTGTGATCAATGGTCCAATTAGTCTATCCTAGTAGTCTGTACGACCTTTGTCACTCACCTGAGATTTGTCCCATAATTCTTTTTCCTTCTATGTTAGCCTATGTTAGAGCATGAAACATGTCTCAGTGAACTTCTAGTTTCTATAGTGAACATAAAATGTCGTGCTTAGAGGGCTCTTACCTTAGGGCATTTATTGTTTGAGGTGTGGTCTGTGTTGTGGTCACAATGTTTTTCAAGGCCTTAGGAACTTGGGAATGATCTGAGAGAAGGGTTGGGCCCAGTGCCTGGTCCTGTCCTTACCCCACCTTAGTCCTCCTCTTCTCTTGCAAATGGTTACAGTATTCAATTTGCCAGTGTGCCCACTGACCTTGCCTGTCCTGAAGACTGGAACAGGTTCTCTGTTTAGAGTGATGGTCTTTGCATTTCCTTGGGTGCCCGTATTTTGGGCAGACTTGTAAAGGTGGTGCAGCGGTTGACTGCAGATCAAAGCCAGCTCTCACTAGAATGGGAATTTGGAAGATGGGAATCATGTTGACGGTTTCTTGTTGGCTTCAAAGAGAAAACTTATCACATGAGCTTATTTAGTGTTTCTCTGTCCTTTGGCTTTCAAAAGGTTTTGGAAGAACTGTAATTTCATTTAATGAATAGTTGTCAGTACATTCTGGGATGGGAAAACTTGACTCTTTGCACTTGATCTGCTGGTCTTTGCAATGGGTTTATTTATTAATTAATTTGTCACTTTTACTCCCTGGGCTACTACCTTTTTATTCTGATTGGGTTTATTCTTCGCTAGAAAGGAAATCATTGCATCAGACAGATTTCCATCCAATTTGGAACCTCTTAACTTTTGACAGCCATATTGTCCAAGCGAGAGAGGGTATTCTGGGACCAGTATCTGAACTGCAGGACGACATGAGAGGTTGGAATTCTGCTGAGTTTGAAATCCCACTGTCGTTTTTTTTTTTTTTTTTTTTTTGTGCTACTGTGTGGCTTGGTCTGGGAGCACATACTTGTCAAAATAGCATTCAGAGTCTGCGTCATTCATTTATAAAGTCAACGGCAGCCGTTTTGGACACCTGTGCTGGAGGCTGGCGGCTGAGGATACCTGGCAAGTCAGGGAAGCCTTTCTTTCCTAAGCAATCTCCAGGCAAGCCTGTTGACCCCTGGAGTGTGTGCTCATGTGCCTGTGTATCCAGCCTAGCTGCCCTTCACTGGTAGAGCTTTGGAAACATTGCCAATGACCTGACCCTGGTGGAGAGGTACTTCTTGTTACTGGAGCAACAGTGCCCCTCAAGGGGGAACATGCTGTGTGGAATAAATAACCAAATGACAGTGTGGCTTCTGAGTCAAGTATGTCTAATCTCTCTGAATTTCTTTATCTGAATAGAAGCAGTGGTATGACTAACTTGCAGATTGTATGGTGTGCTTCTGTGGAGCTGTACTGGCTCAATAGTGACAGCTCTGTCAAAAGAATAATGGTACAGGGCCTGGGAAGCTCTTGATGACTTAGGGCTAAGATGCCCTATTGGAGAGATTTTCTTGTTTGTACATAGGCAGTTTTAGTAGTATAAAAAGCCATTGTGTAGATAAGTTCAACCCCTGTCTCCTCAGGGTGGACATTTCTTATGCTGTGGACAGCATCTGTCATGTAGCTGTGGTGGTCTTACTCATGTATCTGTAATAGCCACCTCCTACACTGTGACATTTAAACTAGGTGCCACTAAAGCACTAGCCGTGGGTTCTGTTACTTGATGAGTCCGTAAATGTTTCTTCCTGCTAAATTTTACACACTGACCTTTCTGGTTCCAGCTTCTTGACCATCTTCCTTTTCACTTGTGACACCCACGTGGGTGTCACTAGTCTCTTCCTGTCCTGTTCTGACTTAACCAGTTTACGCACAAGTGCACATGTGCATGTGTATTTATAAGTTATCTTCAGAAGTTTGTGGAGATCAAGAATCCAGACATTCCTTTCTGTCTTCCACGGGGTGTGGTGTCGCATTTCAGATACCGAGGAATATCATCAGCAAATGGCAGAGTTGAAGAGAGGGGCCCAGTTTTGAATGCTTATTCACCTTCTACCTTTCCGCTGTCACTTTTCTTTACCTAGTTGTAAATTAGGAGAGGCTGGTAGAGCTGAAAGGAAGTTGAGGGAGCCTTCAGAACCCATCTGCTCATTTTATCCTTGTAGCCATTGGAACCTGAGTTGTTGAATCAATTTTCCTAAGTCCTGGAAGGGTCAGATGAAGTTTGGTTTTTCTGACTTAAATTTCTGTGCTTCTTCTTCCTGAAGGTCCACCACAGGGACTTATTTGTGTGTAAAGCAGCAGGTACAGGCCTTGCTAAGTCAGAGGTCGTGCGCATTCAGTGCTGGGATCATAGAGGCAGCTACCTGAGGTTATGAGGCCTGCTGGGAAGTCTGGTGGTTGTCCTGGTGGTTGTCCTTTGTTGTGAGCGTCTGTTAACATGAGGTCAGACAGAAGGGATCTTATCTGAATGTCTGCAGCAGAAATACCTGTTAAATTTCTGTAGATGGCAGCTGTAGAAGTGTGCTGTTTACTGTAGAACATTCTTTCTAATAATTGTTAGTACTGTCATCTGAGATAAAAGAATGCTATTTTATGTACAGTTTTATCTTTTTATCTTTCCTTCTCCCTCTAGATTGAAAATGGGGACTCTAACTTCTAGACAAATATTCTATCTCTAAGCTGCTATATCTAATGCTGGTACAGCAGCTTTATAATAGCACAACAAACTAGTTATATATAAGATATATTATAATAAACCCAAACCAATTGCAGCTCAACAGTCCAGTTTATAAATTGGCATTTTTCTGTGATCTTCTTGTCTTTGTTATGGTTTCTATTACTGTGATAAGACAGCATGACCAGGACAGCTTACAAAAGAAAGTGTTGAATTGTGCTCACATTTCCACACTTTAACATCTCAACAGGTTAGAGCCCATGATGGCAGAGCAAAGGCTTGGTGGCAGGAGCCGCTGAGAGCTCATACCTCAACAGCAAACAGGAGGCCAACCATACATTTGGAATGGCATTGAGTCTTTTGAAACCTCAAAGCCCACCCTCAGTGACACCTCTTATAACTAGGCCACAACTCCAAATCCTTCTCAGATTGGCACCAGTTGACAACCAAGTATTCAAACGTATGAGCCTGTGGGTGCCATTTTCTTTCAAGCGCCACTCCCCTTCCCCCCCCCACCCCCGGAGTTTTAATTACATGGTATCCCTAACTCTAGGACAAGGTGAGCACTTTTCTCAGGTTAAAGTAAGCAAAGGTGCAACCCCTTTGGGTCTTTTTGCATTTCCAGTCTATGGTTCTTGATAATTCCCAGGAGAATCCTCACCCGGGGTCTCTGGTTGGAATATTCCAGAACTTACAATGCCTCTTAGCACTGCTCTTTGGAGGAGTCTCTGAACTCCCAGGTTGAGCTCAGGCTCTGTCAGCATTGGTTGTATAATATTGGAAGATTTATGATAGGGGCTTATCTTTTTGGGGATTATCAAGGTGTTTTTCATCTCTTTCATTACCATGAAGAAAAAAATATTTCAGTGCTGTGGTTCTGAGCAGGTGGAGATGGGAGAGAGGGTGAGGAAGAGAAACTAAGGCTTCTTTTGGCTATAATGATCCTTGAGCTATGAGTCATTGGCCTTTTGCCTCCCTCCTTCCCTCCCTCCCTCCCTCTCCTCCTCAAACAAAATTGTTGGTGGCAGGAATTAACCTATTAGTCTTTCTGGTATAGTCACATATATCCTTCTTCCTTTTGAGACAGGGTCTCCTGTAGCTCAGAAGGTTGGCCTTGAACTCATTTCACTGAGGATGACCTTGACCTCCTGAGCCTTTCTGCTTCTGGAGTGTTGGGGTCACACTACACATTCCCTGATGTGTAGTTTGAAGTACTTTTTATCGCTTGATAGTGTCAGAAACTGGTAGGCAGGAAAAGAGACATAAAACTATGTGTCCCTGGACTGTGTCTGCCTCAGCCCTCAGTGTCTATGTTGCTGACTTTATTCCTCCATTAGGGTTTAGCTCTACGGCAGAAAGAGTGTGACCAGTAACTCCTGATGTTCAAAAACTATTTTTGTGTCTAATTTTAAATTCATCTTTGTCAAGTCACAGAAAGACTAAACACTGGGCTTTGATCTTAAGTACTTTCTTTTGATCATAGGTGAAAACAGTGTTTCTGATTTAATTACTAAGTACTAGATTCTGACAGGCAGCTGAAATGAGGGTGTATTTCTCATAAACACAAAGAGACCTAAAAAAGCAACAATGCATTTTATTTATTGCAAAATGGATAGTTTTAGAAAAGTTTTTCATATCTAATTCCTGATTTTAAATTGAGCTACCATAAGGAAATATACCGTAAGGTCAAGTCCATCACCTGTTCATGCCGGATAATGGTTTTTAAGAAATCTAGAAGGAGGGCTGGAGAGATGGTTCAGTGGCTAAGAGCACTGACTGCTCTTCCAGAGGTCCTGAGTTCAATTCTGAGCAACCACATGATGGCTCACATCCATCTGTAATGGGATCCAATGCCCTCTTCTGGTATGTTTGAAGACAATGACATTGTACATATATACATATATATAAAATCTTAAAAAAAAAAGAAATAAGAGGGCTGGAGATGGCTCAGTGGTTAAGAGCACGGGCTGCTCTTCCAGAGGTCCTGAGTTCAATTTTCAGCAACCACATGGTGGCTTACAACCATCTGTAGTGGAATCCAATGTCCTCTTTTAGTGTTCATGAAGTTAGGGCACTCATATACATAAAATAAAAATAAGTAAATCTTTAGCCAGGCAGTGGTGGTGCATGCCTTTATTCCCAGCACTTGGGAGGCAGAGGCAGGCGGATTTCTGAGTTCGAGGCCAGCCTGATCTACCGAGTGAGTTCCAGGACAGCCAGGGCTACACAGAGAAACCCTGTCTTGAAAAAAACAACAACAACAGAAGAAGAAGAAGAAGAAGAAGAAGAAGAAGAAGAAGAAGAAGAAG